>NC_066580.1:301655314-301890314 GCF_024323335.1 Lathyrus oleraceus | reverse complement strand
CGGATTCCTTCAGTCTCAGTGCTAGCTGCTACGAATGAAGGCTTTGAGTGAGAGAGAGAGAGAGAGAGAGAGAGAGAGAGAGAGAGAAATGAAATTTCATCAAGTCAAATGCTTCTGCACAAGGGTTCTATTTATAGAACCACTTGTGTGGACTGCAAGCTAAAAAGCCCACTTAAGTCAAACGCTTCTACTTTTTCAGCCTAGTATATATACTTTTGTACTTCGTATTTTTAGGTTACAACATCCATTTTGAGAGCAAAATACACCAAAAACATCAAAGGAACTCATAATCAATTCTTTGGAGCATCAATCTTCGACTTTTCGACATTGATGCTTGTGAATCTCTTCATCTCTTTTATGAAGTAAGTTACCATGATGTGTAGCTAAACCTCATTTTGTCAACATTAGATGTAATTAATCTAAATAGTATGTGTTTATTTTGATCCTTTGTATGTGAACTAGTTAATGATCAATATAGATGCTTATCTTTGCTTTTATGTATATTTGTGGTTTCAATCATTATTGAGAAATATCTTTCAAGTCTTGACCTAAGTTTTCATCTATCAAAGACCAAATTCTAGATATAGGTTTAGAGTTTTATAGCCACTTGTATTAAGTTTTAATGTTATTGTATTGGTTAATAGGCTGAGGGATCGTCGATTAAACAATACGGTAAAAATCGAAACACCGATTAGACATAAGCGATATTGATGAGTGATACGTGATTATATTGATTATTAATGAAGTTCACGAGCTAGATTAATCAAATACATATGAAATAGGTTAATGAATTCTAATTTTGATAGGCTTTTTAAATCGTTAAAGTCCGAATCTTTTACCATTGTTACAAACTCTAACGAATGTTACTTTTCACAATCAAATACCCTTTGAAACCCTTACTTAAAACATCGTTAACTGTAGAACGGCAGTGATATCGCACTAATCCATGTGGAGATAATAAAAAATACTTACCCACCCAAAACTGTTTCAACAGTTTCATAGTTGTATTTTATTCTTTTGGATATGTATATATACAACGATGTTGATAGACACTTCTATGTATCAGTACCAGTTTACACCATATATAATGTATTTCGAGATTATATTATATGTGGGTGTTACAGAATGCAAGTGTAAAAATAAGGAAAATGGCTCAATTTGATTTATATGCTTGAGAAATGTCACTTTTCCCCTTGCTACTTAAGTGGTTTTTCTAATGATGTCACTTGATTCTTAATCATCATTATCATACTAATGCATTATTAATAGAGTGAACAGTAACACTTAGAGAAAATTAGAGCATTACACTTTCTTTTCTGGTTACTAACATCAGGTAGTTGTTTTCACATTTAAGAGATAACTTATGTTCGTTTACCATATTTAAGAACATATTTTTGTCTCCACACATATGATTAGAGCACCTTAAATCCAAGAACCATGCATCATTCTTTTTTTACTTCATTTTCTTCTACAATAGCCATTAGAATAAGTTCTTCTTCATCCATTTGTTTCTTTGTTCTATTTAGAACATTCATATTGAAAATACTCCAAATTAAGACAATTAAAACACTCTACAAAGATTGTATTTCTCTTCCATGTCCCTTCCACTCCATCATCCTCCACTACTTTCCACTTCACTATCGTTGTTAACCCTTTTAAACTTTTTTTCACGAACTATCAATGTTTTGAAGTTCGCCAATTGTCATTTTTATGTGTTTTTTGACTGTTCAATTGAACTATTACATATGTGAATTTCCCCCTCAAATATGAAGAATTTTCTACACCACTATTTAGTCAAACATAACCTCTCCACTGCTTTTTTTTGTTAGCACAATAATTACTCTAAAAAAATATCTATTGTTAGTTTTTACATTTTTTACTTACAACACATCAAATTTTTTTCTCAAAGTTTAATATTGATTCTTCACGATATCATTCCCTTTATAATTTCTTTTAAGGAAATCTGAAAAATCTTGGTTGTGTGCATATGTAAGACTTGTTCATAAAACTGAGACTATTAAATAGTCAAAACAACTAGCAATCAAACAACTATAAAATAATCTACTAAAAAACTTAAATAAGTAGTAGTTTGTTGTTATGCGTTAGGAATTATATTCTTACTATCTTTATTTGTACAAATATTCTTAGAAAGTTCTTTAACATTGAAAATTTTCTAACCACTTAAATATGTGGACTGAGACCAAATTTTAAGAGATCGCTCAAATTGGCCGTTATATGCTTAGTATTCAATTTGGTCTACAAATATTTCTAGACAATAATCATCTAAGGTACTTTTCATCAACTTATTCTTAGACTTATTTGGGAATTTCACGTTACATAAAATAGTATTTGAAAAATGAGTTTATAAAGTGAAACTAAGTTCTCATTTACTTTTCAATTTAAATTTTAGAGAATTGTTCTTTTCATTTCACCTTTAATGGTGTGAATTTGAGGAATGGTTCTTTTCATCCTTAAAGTGCATTTCGTATTCCTGAAAACTCTAAAGTACCTTTTATGTGTTTGGATATTTCTCTCAAGGCGCATTAAAAATCACATCAACTTGCATTTTTTTGAGATCCATCATATTTTAAACATAAAAATGTTTCAAGATGCATTTTCATATAGTATTTTAGTGTAATCGGGAATGCATCTGAAATATTCTCTGAACTCAATTATGATGTTTTTATTCTCTAAAATTGGTATTTTTTAGGCCAACATATTTTAGGTCATTTTAGTCGAACATATTTCAGGAAACACATATATTAATTGATTCAAACATATTACTCATTCATGAAAAAAGTCACACAATTATCAAAATGTGCGGACAATACATAAGTTCTTCCGAAAATACAAAATAATACAACCAAACAAAAATCCTAATGGGTTTGTCTAACATCATGTCTTCTCATCCGCCTGTACTACAAGGCATTATGTGCCTTGGCAATCATGCCTTATACGAGGGCCAATTGGGGACTACTTTCTTCAAAAGTCCTGCCTCTATGTGGTCATCCATAGCCTTAAGTACCTCCTGATTAGCTGGCCTAGATGGTCTTTCAGAAACGTCTGGTGTCATAATAAGGTGTGACACCCTATAGAACCATGTCACTTAGCTGTCTAGATAGGCCTAATGTTCATGAGCAAGTACTCTGTGATACTCCTCTAGTACCATATGACTCTCCAGATTGCCAAGTATCGCACATAGATCTTTGCGACGGACGGTGGGAGGAGCAGACTCTAATGGGTGTCTTGGAATAATATGCATATAGCTAAACTGGCGCATCACTTGCTTGGGCAGATAAATATATATCACCAACGATCCAAACACATACTTAGGCATTATCACCTCATTCGAGAGATAATAGGTAGGGGGTTGTGAAAATATGCAGAGTACCTACACTTGACAATATTGTTGACCCACTAATAAAGCCTCTTGCGCAGTAGAAGCATGATGGCCATACTATATCTATAGGCATTAGGGGTATGACTGATTGGCTCTAGTGCTAGTGGAATATTGTTGATGTAAGCCCTAGAGACCAATACTTTTGGTACTTGTATCGATTCTTTATTAATAATAAAAGACTATTTTCTTTATTATGTTTGTTTAATAAAGTCCCTAGAATAGCTAGTCCATTTAATGTATCAAGTGTGACTTAATCATGAGATCCCATTAAACATAAGGAAATTATTCTTAAAGTATCCGTAGTCGAGCTTTGTTGGGAAGTGGGATAACATTAAAGAATTAAGACTATCATGTATATAGACTGATGATCATATCTCATGGATCATGGATAAAGAGTTATCAAGTCTTAAACATAGGTATGAATATTAGGAGTAATATTTATACTGGCTTGACCCGCAATGAGAATACTATATAGAATGTTATGCAAAGTGTCATAAGTTATTCTCATGGTGATAGTGGTGTATACCACCCTTCGACCTGAAACCACTATGGACCCTAGATGTAGAGTCGGGTGCTTTATTGCTGATCAAACATTTCCCGAAACTGGATGGCCATAAAGACAGTTGATGGGTATTCCACGAAGCATGTTGAGGGACATGAGTGACCTAGATGGAATTTTCCCATCCTGCATAACAGGATAAATGTCTAAGGACCCAATATTGAACTAGACAAGGATGACACGGTCTATGCCTTGTGTTCAATATAGACATAAGGGCAAAAGGGTAATTGTACACATAAGTATTATCACAAAAGGATTTATCAAATCACATGACATTTTCATGTCTTGGGTAGCAGTGATGTGTTACTAGATACCACTCTCTGTTTATTATATTAAATATATGATTTAATATAATTACCAATATCGTGAAAACCTACAGGCTCACACACAAAAGGACTGATTAATGAGAGATAGAGTAAATAAGGAACACCGTAAGGTATGGTGCACTTAAGTGAATTATAGAACATCGTAAGGTACGATGCACTTAAGTAAAATACAAAATATGGTAACGCACAACGCGCTTAAGTGATTTTGGTATATCATAAGATATTGGCCACATAAACTTAAGTGGGCTTTTTAGCTTGCAGCCCACACAAGTGGTTCTATAAATAGAACCCTTGTGCAGAAGCATTGGATTGGATGAAAATTTCGTTTCTCTCTCTCTCTCTCTCTCTCTCTCTCTCTCTCTCTCTCTCTCTCTCTCTCTCTCTCTTTCTCTCTCTCTGTCACACACACACACACACACACACACACACACACACTCAAAGCCTTCATTCGTAGTAGCTAACGCTGAGATTGAAGAAATTCGTTCGTGTGGACTGAGTAGAGGCGTTGTCACCATTCAAAGTTCGTGATCACTCTATAGATCTACATCAAAGGTATCAATCGCCACAAGAGGTAATGATTATATCACTGATCATGCCCATTCGTAAGGATCACTAAAGGAGAAATTTTTAATTTCTGCTGCGTTTTGGATTGTTATTATCCTTCATTTGAATCATGCATGAGGGAGTTATGGATTTTTAGAAGTTAGGGAAAATTGCTTGTTCAATAATGATGATCCAAAGTGACCTATAATGTTTCCTCTTGGTACATGTCGTTGCAAGTAGAATTTGACATTTCTCAAAGAAGTAAAGTTGGAGAAGAAATTTTGAAATTGATCATGAAACTTAGATGACCTTCATATAATAAAAATTGAGAAAGTTATGGTTCTTGGAAGTTAACCTCCTAACTAGGGGACATACAAAATGGCCCATAATCTTTCAGCATAAAAAATGACTTTTCAAGAATATTTGCTCTTTATGGCAACATGAACATTGTTTGGAATGTCATAAAGAGTAACTTTTCTCTTGGAACCATTTTCATATGACAAAAATTGTAGGAGATAGGGTCTAGGGAACCCTAGATTTGACCAGTTGACTTTCTCTAGTCAACCTCTTTGAACCATCTTGCAAACTTGAAGTTCTTTTGATCTTTGGGGCTCATGGAGGATCAAATATTCCAAAACTTCCAAGTGGGCCAACATTTATCGTCATGTAATTCACGGTTAATATTATTTCTGAGAAAGTTGAAGTCCAAGTGGTCAGGACCATTTGTGATTACCGAGGTATGTCATAGTGGGGCTATTAAAATTCAAGATCCCGGTGACACGAGAAAATTTAAAGTGAATGGACAATGACTTGAGCATTATTATGGAGGAGAGATTCAAAGTGGAAACACCTCCCTAATATTACCCGACCCCTGATTTCTATCGTTAAGCTATTGACGAAAAAGAAGTATTGGATAGGAGGCAACACATCATTTTTTAAATTAGTTTTTATTTTGCAGATATTATTTTATTTCTTTTCAAGACCATATCAAGAGGAATTAGCTACTCAAGCATAAATTTTCCATGAAGATCTCAATTGTCTTTAATAAACAAGTTTGTAGTAGTTTATATTTTTTTCTCAGATTGCAAGTTTAGCACTTTAGCATTGAACAAATGATCCAAAAGAAACTTGATCATCACAATAAAAACTAGCAACTTGAAGGCAAATGATGAGAAAAGAATCAACAGAGAGTTGTGAAATCCATACTAGAGAATCTCCTACAATATTTATACATTCGAATATTTATGAATCTCGGGTATCGTTCACCCTTGATTGACAACAAAGAAAAAATCATGTTCAGTAAGTTTGAGCCGAAGACGGATGAAGATTTAAGCGTTGTGTGGAGTACATTTCATCGGTACGAAACAAATGGTGTGATTGAAGTGGATGCGATAATTTCAAGATTAACCAAAGGTATTCTAATAATTTTGCAACATCCTGGTGAAATGTAGTGTTAAATTTATGTTAATTATTATCTATGTAATGTTACATGTTTTGTGGACTTAGTGAAAATTTGAGTGAAAAATGAGCAAAAAAAGAGTGAAGCTTCGGAAATAATCACATCCACAATCGTGCAGCATCGCGCATGCGATAGGGCATTGAAAGTTGCATCGCGCACGCGATGCAGAGTATCGTACACGCGATGGTCACTTCTCTGGGTCTTTTTCTGACGCGTTCTGGTTCATTCTGACGCCTTTAAAAGAGGTTTTTCAGGACTTTCACAAGGGTTACGATTTTGGGAGATTGAAGCACGAATTAGAAAGCACAAGTGGTGATTTTTAGAGCAGTTGAAGCCATTCAAGGTCATCTCTTCAAGGAACTTCTTATGTTATCATTGTTTATCAATTGTGGTATTTTTAATTACACAATGACTAACTAAACTCTTCTAAGTTAGGTTGTGTTATGATAAACCTGTTTCTCAATTGTTGGATTCTGTGTTATGATGACCACTGTAGGAACCTATTGATCTATAATTTTATTGAATTGCTTATTGTTTATAATGTTTTTTATGTGAGATACTCTTTTAATCTGATTTTGGGCACATAGGGAATATAGACCATTAGTCTATGTGTTGTACCTAGGGAAATTGTTGTACTTATGTTGGTTGAAATGGATAGGAGACCCCGAGTAGTGGCATAAAGAATTAATGTTCTATACATCGCCTAATCCTGTTTACATTGGTGGACTAGGAATAGAAAGCTCCTGGTATTGTTTAGTGAGTTATTTCGTGAGGGATCGACTATAACAGTTTTGTTAATCCGCCGTGAGGTTATAGTGACTAGATAATTCATACATGGCATCAAACATCAACAAGAGAGGGATATGGGATTCTACAACACAACTTGACCGCTTTCGTGACATTGTTTACTCGTTTATTTACTTTTCACGCTGAAACTTGACACCCCCTCCATTCTACTAGTTTTTCCAAATTGCACACATTTTGTCTTGCTTGGAGGTCGTCCCTATGAATTCAATCTTTTTTATTACTTCGGCAATATCGATACACTTGTCGAAAAATTATCACTCATTCAAAAAAGCATCAGATATGTATAATATGGATTTGTCTGGAATGCATCTCCAAAATTTAGAACTATTTGTAACTTTTCACTCCAATCACCTAGCACCCCACAAAATGGTAAAAGAAACCCCAAAACCTTGAGCCAATAAATTTATAAATATTCTCTTATGAAATGTTTAACATCCATCTTTTTTGGGTGAGACACATACTCACATATAATGGAGCAACATAACTAAGTTTGGAATTTTGTGGTGATAAATTATACAAACTTAATTATTAAAACTCAATAAAATTGATAGTTGTCTCCAACCTTGTCCGATGTGAACCTCCTTTATTCAAAGTTTCTATGTTTTTATATATAAAAAAGAAAAAGCATAGCGAGCAAACACACTTTGATAAATGTAACTTTCAAACCACTTTTTTGATATGATTAACCTAACATGGTCAAAAGTAGAATAACCAGATTCTTAGTAGCCAATTTAACTATATTCGATAACTCACCTTAAAGGGACCAGATTACCCATGGTCTCATATACAGAAATTTTTACAAAAATAACCCACTTTTAAAGGAAATTCCCAAAATACCCCTAGTTTCAAAAAAAATCCCAAACTACTCCACTTTTAGGAGGAGTCGCCAATTGAATTGGAGACTCCTCTTAACAATTGAATGGATGCGCCAATTGGATTGGCTAGGGTAGGTTCCCTAGCCAATTGGATTGACGCCCCTGTGTAGGAGTTAAGAGGAGGCGTCAATTCAATTGGAGTCTCAGTGTAAAATGCAAATTTTTTTTGGTAAATGGTATACGTGATAGATAAATTTGATATAGGACCAATTGATATTAATAAAAATTATCATTTACACAAAGAAACCTAATGGTGGTGACCGGGATCACCTAACCGACCTCCGGTCCCACATCCTCTAGCTACCCTAATCTATGGCCCTAACCTATGTTGATGATTCGGTACCAGTGTTTGAGCATCTGAGGGGCCAGGAGCGTCACTTCCAACTACAGGAGAAGGCCTGTTGAGGTAGTCAGATAAGTCGGTATAGTCTTCAGGATGCATGGATGGTGTACCGCCGTAGCTGAGCTCATGACCCTTGTCAGAGAAGTTGGGTTGTGGATAACTCATTGATGGGCGACCGAGATGATTGAAGGGAAACGTAGGTGTGAAAGATGCATCGAGGAAAGGTTGGAAAGGTTGTTGGGGTGTTTGGTAGAGATAGGGTTGTTGGATGTTTTGGTTTTGTGAGGTTTGGGCTTCTTGGCTATGGTAGGAGGAGGGGCGGTTGGTGTTGAATGGTCGTTGGGTGTTCTGGCTTAGGCAACTTTGGTAGGGTGATGGGGTGGGTGCGAAGCGATGTTGAGTCTCAGGTTGATGGTCAATTTGTTGGTGGTGGTATGGGGTATGCTCTTGGTATTGAGGTTGGGTGTATGGTATGTTTTGGTTGTATGTTTGTGTGTTGGTTGAACGGAACGTTTGATAGACAGGGGGTTGTGTGTATCCGGTCTGACACTGTTGTTAGGGGTTTGATGTTTAGGTGTTAGGTGTGCAAGTCATCTGGCGTGGGTCGTACAAGTACATATCCTCGGCGATGAACTGAAAACCAACCGATCTGTACCAAGACATATAAGTACGACTTGGTTTTTCTTCAGTTGGCATGACTGCGTCAGTTAACACATGGTCATGACGATGCTTCCATTTGCGACACTCCGATCTTGCGAAGCTTTGCCATAGATTGAAGTTCCATTGGTCTTTAACTTTGTGCAGATGCCATTCTCCTAGGCTAACTGGGGGATCTGGGATGTTTTGGGTCATACCGAACTGCATCTCCACAGTTGTGAACCGTATTATCGGTGTGCATGCAGTCCATACGGCCGCGTCTTGAGTGTTGACCTGATGGTCATGATTCAAATTAAGGTATGGATGCCAAATGAACTAAAATGTGAAAGAAGATAGGATTATAATCTAGGTAGAAGAAGTTAACAAAATATAACGAAATTATTAATTTATTTTCCTTACGTCTGTCGGTCGAAGGTGATCCAACAGGTTGCGATACTGAGTAATACAGTGTCTTGGACATCTGCTGTAACTCATACCACGTGCATACCATCTATACGAAAAAGTCAAAAAATATTAATTAGAGATAATAATCTTTAAAGAAGTAACTAAAGATATAGCAATTTAAATAACTTACTTTTGTGCATACGGAAATGTGAAAGGGTTGTTGTTGACTGGTGTTAGGGACGGTAGTCTTGACCAACCCCATACTGGTAGCAAAACAGCACATCTAGAAAATGTATATGTGTCTTTGTGTGAGTTTTTGCACAAGGAGCTATAGAGATAGGCTAGACAAGCAGATCCCCAACTGTAACTTCCTATTCTATCTACATGTCTAAGTAAAGGTAAATACATAATATGCATGCTAGAACCACTACCTTCGGGAAATAAAAACGAGCCAATTAACAGCATAATGTAACACCTAGTTTTTATTATCCGAGCATCTTCGGTAGAATGCTCATCTAAGTATAAACTATTATAGTATGACTTAAGGAGAGAAAGTAGTATACCTTGACCTCTTGCGTTATCATCTAACAAATCAGTCTACAAGAGATCCATGCAAATTGAATTTGCATAGTTGGTTTTACCAAAAGCATGTAGACGTCTTCTAACGTCATGGTACACTCACGGGTTGGGAACCAAAATGTGTGTGTCTCTGGTCTCCATCTTTCACATAAAGCTAGAATGTATTTGTTATCTACGGACCAAGATAAAATCTTGCTTATATGACCAAAGCCGGCGAGTTCAACATAAGGTTGAATCATCGAGTCCATATGGACATATTCGTGGACCCGAGTCCGGAACCTTGATACATCCTATAAAATAAAGAACAAAAAACTTGACTAAGTTGGTATGTTAAAATAAAAGGGGGTTGGTGAAGATGAAATATAAAAAGTTAACAAAAGAAAAAACTTACATATGTTGCGATGTTTGCAACCGTTCCTCTATGTGATTCGCCCATTGTGAGGATAGACATTTTGTCGGGGGGTTGGTGTAGATGAAACTTCAAGAAGTTGTTGCAGATGAAATTGTAGAAGAAGTATTGTAGAAGTAGTGAGAGTGATAGTGTGGAAGAAGTGTTGATGGAGTGGATGTATTTATAGGCAAATGGATGGGAGCATGAAAAGTTGTGCTTGCATGGTGTCTCTGCTTGAATTGGCGACCATGTACAACCTTTAAGAAGGGTCTCCATTCAAATTTGCGCCTCCATAGGGACACGCTTTGACAAGGTGTCTCCAAATGGATTGGCGCCCATGTGCAAGGAATGAATGGGGGCACCAATTCAACTGGAGTGTGTGTCTGCATGTCTGACACGTGGCTGTCCTCTCTCTTGCATGCTGAACATGTCACTTCTTAGTAGCTTGCATGGTTGACACATCATTTTGGAGTAACTTGCATGATTGACACATCATTTCGGAGTAGCTTACATGTGCGACACGTCAGTTCGGAGTAGCTTGCATGTGCAACACGTCACTCTAAACTAGCTAGCATGTGAGACACTTCACTCCTCTATTTAAGTGTCTTACTATCAACATCCAAGACACTTCACTCACATTCTTCTGCAGCAAGAAAATAGTTTTCATCTGCACAATGTCATCTTCACCAAAATACATTGTCAACGTTCACTGCAACGGTGAAACATACGAGTTTGAGTTGTATGGTTTTTGTTTTCGAAACACTGATACCATTAGCCGTCATTTCAATATTTTCGTGATGAAATTAAACTGTCTAATGAAGACGCATGGGGATGGCTAAATAACATATCAGTAGAGCAGTGGACAAAGGCATTTGACGGAGGTTGTCGATGGGGCCACATGACAACAAACCTTGTGGAATGCATGAACGGGGTATTCAAAGGAATTCAAAATCTGCCGATAACCGCCTTGGTAAGATCGACCTATTATAGGTTGGCTTCTACATTCGTAACCAGAGGTGAAAGATGGAGTGCGGTGTTAATGTCCGGGAAAGTATTCAGTAAGTATTGCATGAAGGTCATGAAAGAGGAGAGCTCAAAGCTAGCACACATATTGTAACAGTCTTTGACCGCCATAGGCAAAATTTCAGCGTCCAGGAAACAATGGATCACAACGAGGGGAGACCAAATTTAGCCTATGCTGTTAGACTAAACAGAAGTCGGTGCGATTGTGGAAAATTTCAGGCCTTTCGCATTCCTTGCTCCCATGTCATTGCAGCATGCGCTTATACTCATCAAGACGCTTACATCCATTTATTTGATGTGTACAAGACCGTTACCGTCATGAATGTATATAATCAAAGCTTCTCGGTACTACCAATGGAGGAATACTGGCCTCCATATGAAGGTGATATAGTTTGACACAAGGACGAGATGCGTAGAAAGAAAAAAGGAAGGCCAAACAGCACACGTATCAGGACAGAGATGGATTCCACAAATCAAATGATAAGATTATGTAGTATCTGTCATCAACCAGGACACAACAAGAACAACTGTCCCAATCGAGGAGCATCATCTGGGTCTTAAGCTTTTTGTAACATTGTATTTCTGTAACCTTCAATCATTATATATCATTAAGTTTTTGTTACAACGAGGTTCACAACAAACATCAGTACAAAATAAGCTATCTGAAAACAGAAATATTTCTAACTAATTACAACAATCAAATTGATGTCATCTCGACCAAACATTATTTCCCTAGCATCCTTATCAGTCTTCATTCGTACCCAACCAAAGATACTGTCGAGTCTCTCAATACTTCTAATTTTCCCCCTTATGGTATTTTCCCATCTAACCAATGAACCAGTTCCCTCTTCAGTTGATCGAACGTAGTGATATTCCAAAACAACATCAGCATCTGAGGTTTGTCTCTCGCATAAATCAGCTTTCCGTATCGGCGACGAACACCAAACATGATTACCAAATGATTAATTGAGATGTGGAACAATGAATCACACAACACATCTATTTATAACACAAAAATTGCATTTTACACCGAGGCTCCAATTGAATTGGCGTCTCCTTTTAAGTCCTACACAGGGGCGTCAATCCAATTGAATAGGGCACCTGCCCTAGCCAATCTAATTGGCGTCTCCATTCAATTTTTAAGAGGAGTCTCCAATTCAATTGGGGACTCCTCCTAAAAGTGGGGTAGTTTGGGATTTTTTTTTGAAACCAGGAGTATTTTGGGAATTTCCTTGAAAAATGGGTTATTTTTGTAAAAATTTCTCATATACATGGATATATATTTTATTTTATCTTATTTTTATATTATAAAGGATTTCTTTGAGTCCTTATCCATTTTTCTATATACATTAAGGGTATACCCGGGTTGGATTGAACTGAGTTTGACCTAACCCGTTACGCAACTCGTTCAAAATTCAATAGGTTTGGTCTGTCATCTAACCCATAATTTCATTGTCAAAACCGATCCGTTTATTGATGGGTTGAGTTGGATTGGGTTCGCGGGTTGTGTTTCAAATAAAATATATATTTTTTATGATTCATTTTGTTAGTTTTAAAAAAATGTAACACAACTCAATACAATCATACTCATTTATAGCACTCAAATTCAATAAAATATATCATATAATATTTAATAAAATTCATCAACTCGACATATCACTTTTAATAGTATAAAATTCAACAAGACACGTTTTTCCCATAAAATACATAAGTTGGAAATTATACAAAAGAAAATAAGAAAGAATATTTAGGGCCTGTTTGAAACACTTTTCAATTTTAGTTCTTAAAATTTGTTTTTCAAATCTATTTTAAAAAACTATTTTTAAGAAGAAAATTAACAAAAAATTTGTTTGATAAAGTAATTTTTAAAAACTGTTTTAAAAATATGAAAATGAAAAAACTTATTTGATAATCTAATTTTTTTAAAATCACATTAATGTTATTAATGAAAATTATAAAAATTTTATGTTTTTTCTTCAAGTTTTATAATACTAAAAATTAAAAAGTGAGAAATAAAACACAATTAAACTGTTTCACTTTTTTACTTTTAAAAACTGAAAAATAGAAAAAAGTTTTTAAAAACACTTTTGCAAAATATTATATTCAAACAAGTTTTTAAATTTTAAATTTTTAAAAACTAAAAAAGAGTTTTTAAGATGCATTTCAAACATGCCCTTAATCTTTGAATTACGTAAGCTCAATGGTCTAGTAGTATTATTGGTGGAGAACATTTTTTATAGAAAAATTATGATTATTAGTGAGATATTAATTTTATATTTTAATTAAAATAATATAAAAAAATAAAAAATTACTAAAGACAAATCAATGGGTTGGGTCAACGGGTCAACAAATTGCAAAATCAAATCTGATTCCCGGGCCCGTTTGTTTTGGCTTTTTTTAAAAATGATTTTTATAGTGTTATATATTTTAGTGTAAAAAAAATTTACAAAGAAACTTTTCATAAAAACTTCCAATGATAATTTTGTTTGAATAGTTATTTTAGGTATTTTATCATTTTATCAAAAAAAAAATTTGGATATCAAAATTTTAAAAAATCACTTAATTTTGAAGCTATTTCAAATAGCTTTTTTTAAAAATCATTTTTGAGATACAATTTTTTTAAAAAATTGTGATTTTGACTATGTTTTGATCTTCAATAATGTATATTTATGTTATATAATGAATAATTCAATCTTTTAATTTATAAAAAATAAATTTAGAAAAACTTGTAATATTTTAAAAAACATTTTTGTAAAATCCATTTTCAAAAATATAAAGAAAAAATCCATTTTTTTAAAGCTAAAATAAACTGGCCAAGGATTGTTATGGGTTGAGTTGGGTATATCCATAAATAAATGGATTCGGATAATTTATGGGTTGAATTGATTTGAATCAGCGGGTTCGTGGATCGGGTCGTACCCATGAAACCCCTATTATACCGTGTTGATTTGTGGTCATGTATTGGTTGTTTTTCTTGGTAGTAATTTATTGCAGGCTAACCACTTGTACAAAATTCTCATAAGAAATACATTAAGAATTTTGAGACAATATATGGAATCCACTTGATACTTCACCATCAGAGTAGTTTACAATTGGCCTACTTTGGTTAATTTCAAGAAATTGAAAATGATTAGGCCACCAATAATGAATCTTTGAAAATCCTTGAGAAATTTGAAGTGACTCTCCAACATGCCAATTTCCTTTAATTAAATAGTCGTGAATGTGTATCCAACAATCCAAAATTTGATAGGCTGAATATACTAAGAGGGAGTTTAAAAGAAAAATAAGAATGGAAAACAGAGAAAAAAATCATACAGGTGAAAATAATTGAGGATTTTGAGAAGAGAACGATTTTAAGGATTTTTTTGTAATATGAAAATTTTAAAAAATATAAACGAACTCAAAATTTTTACTGAAAAAGGAATTTTTATAATATTTTAGAAGAAATGTAAATTATTAAACTTAATCTATATTATAATAAAAACTTAGATATTTAAAAAAATATTAACCAAATATGTAAAACTTTTATTAGCTTAATTACAATTATTAACCTTTTTTTTTTCAGATTCTTTAATTCAATAAATAACATTTGGATAAGATGATAACAAATTTCTTTTAACTTAATTAGAGATCTGGAATAATAGTTAATTGCATAAATACACATGAGGAGGAGTGTGATGTATACAATATGATATATTACTTAGTGTTATTAATTTTGATTTACAATAATGAATAATGGTGTCATACTTGCTTTTATTTAGACTTAACACTAAATATTGTTATGTTATTTTAAATTTTAAGTGTGTTTATAATTTTTAACTAATTACAAGCGTTCAAGATTATGACTTAGCATCCGACCTAACAAATAGTGTGTTTATTTTTTAAATAAAGATTGAAATATTGTTTTTTCGCCCAGGTTTTTATCGAAAAAAACAACAGCTAATCAATTTTAAGTGTATTTTGGTTTCTTTGTAGACCCGTTGATTCCTAATATTTTGTTTTAATTATTAATTTTTTTTTTGGGAATTAATCTCAATAATATATAAATATTGATTTTGATCCTTAAATATATATATATATATATATATATATATATATATATATATATATATATTATATATATATATATATATATAATATAATATATATATATATATATATATATATATAATTATATATATATATATATATATATATATATATGAATATGCCGTGGTCAATTTGTGGTGGTTATGGTTTGTCCACTGCGACGGAAAGTCTTGTATGATGGTGTGTATGGTGGTTTAGAGGACCTGTTCACACGTAAGATGAGAGACTTTGTCTATAAACGATAATGTTTTAGGTAAGAATAAGTAAGGTGTGATATTGTATGAGTTAAATGTGATCCTCTTTTTCCTTTATGGGAGAGGTATATATAGGGGCATTTTGGGCCTAGGGTTTAAGAAACTTTCGGAGGCAGTAACCGCTCCCCATGACTGGGGGAGATTGTTAATTACCTATTTTTCAGGGAATTGTGATACAACTTCTTCTTGTATGACAAATGGGTGATAATATTGCTATACATGTCATCTTCCCCGAGGGTGAGCCCCACGTTCTGTGAGGATGTTGCCTTGGTAATACCTTGTTGGACGAGGACCCTGAAGTTGCCTCTGTTTGAGACCCTCACAAATATAAAACTGCACAATCCCTCAAACACGACGGTTTTGTAAGGGGCGGAGTATTTTTGAAGCTTCTTTCATTTGTGAGGCATGTCCCTCAGTTTGGGGCGAATTCCTCAGTTTAAGGTGGCCTTTTTTAGGGCGGGGCGAGTCCCTCAACAGAAGCGACATTTTTAAAGCAACGAGAGTCCCTCTGCTTGGGGCGAGTCCCTCATCTAAATGTGGCCTTTTTAAGGCAAGATGAGTCCTTCTTTATTTATGTAAGCCCTTAATTGAGGGATGACACTTCTCCTATTTCCAAATGTCTACTATTGGGAATGTCAACCATGAATGTGTGAAAAACACAAGAAAATGGGGGTTTGAATTGGATTTTAAAAACAAAAGCTTTTTACCAACTCAAAAACTTCACACAATCAAAAGAACAAAGAGAGAAAGACACACGGATTTTTATCCTGGTTCACTTGAAATCGAAGTCACTTGATTTCACCTTATACACAAGGACTTAATCCACTATAACCAAACAGATTACAAAAATCACAAAGAACAACTTTCTTTGTCTCCTCAAGGATCCGACTACAACTTAGTCTCCTTAAGGAAGTCACAAAGAACAACTTTCTTTGTCTTCTCAAGGATCCGACTACAACTTAGTCTCCTTAAGGAAATACAAACAAACAAGTTTGAATACAACTTTTTTTGTGTTACAAGTTGCTTCTATACAAACAAATTTTACACAAATGAAATACAAACACTTAAAGAAAAGTAAGCACAAAGTTGAGAGCTTTTTCACGTAGAAAACAATCTTGTAAATTGTTGCTTTTTTTTTCTTCAAGTCTCAAAGTCCTACTTATATAGCATAAAAAAGAGACCGTTGGAGGGAAAATATGGGATACCAAAAAGCAGTTGTCCACTAACGGATTAGTGACAGGTGTGAAGAATAATACTGTCCTTCGCCCATATTTTCAGGAGTGGAAGGAATATTTGAATTGTACCATGTGCTATTTGATCACATATCCACTTGATCTTATCTTCAAATTCATTGACTTCTGATGAAAAGTTGATGAAGCATGAAAAGAAGAAACACACATCTGAAATCAGAATCTTCAGTCATAAACTTGACCATGTCAGCGTCTGGCTTGAGATCTTTAGAGTCTTCAGCTAAGTAACAAAACTTTAGAATCTTCAGTCAGAACCTTGACAACGTCAGCACATAAGCACATAAGCAAAAAGAACATTTCAGCAACAACATAGTATCTTTCAGAACGTCTCGTGAGTGAATCAGCGCAGAAGCGGAATTCATAACAAATGTTCAGAAACTGATGACGTAGCACGCCATAAACTCAGAATCAGAACCGGTTGTTAAAGCTACACAATAATAAACCATTAGAGTACCAAAATTATTCTCAGACAAATACTGCATTGTTATCATCAAAACTCAAAGGTATAGATGTAGAACCAAATCTTGTTCTAACAAACCAGTCATTTAAATGGTCATGCTTACTCTTATTTAATGTAAGTACTGATGGCCTGTATTTTGAGACCTTAAACATTAGTGGAACATGTCATAAGTGTGTTAAGCATTTCAAAATTATGGGGGAGTCTAAAATGTCTCTTATGGTTTTAACTCTCTTATAAATGCTTTCTCTTTTCACTTCAATTGCTTTATTTTGTTCCCACGACTTATGCAAGGTCATATGAACATCACAACTCCTATCAACCCCTGATTCTTCATTCACATCTTTTTTCCAGGTATGAATTTCCCTTTAACTCTCTTCTTTTTGTAGTGAGTAGCATTTATGACGAAAAATTTAAAATAGGGCTTCACATAGCGTAGGGTTGTAGGTTTTGAGAGGAAAAAAGAGTAAGCTTCCTATCTCTATCCCAAGTTGGATTTAAGAAAATCGAACTTCCTTAAAGAGTTATGTGATGGCCAACTTAAGATATGATGACCTCTTCAAAGCCTAAAGATTTTGCTCCCACCAAGGATACCCAGGACAAGGGTAGGGTAACCACAAGAGGTGAATCTGGAGCACCTCAGTTGAAGGATGCCATTGGGAAGGAGGTAATCTAGGAGGAGAATTGATGGCTTTGGTTTTCTTTTAATGTTTATTATCCCCTTGTGGCCTTTCGTTATATTTCATTGCCCCTTGAAGGGATTTTGTAATTGTAAAGATAATGGCACCCCTTAGGGAATCTTTTATATTAACCTCATTTACTTTTATTTTCTTCCATGACCATTTATGTATGATTGTTCTTCTGGCTGTTGGTAGGTGCATTTGTTAATATCTACTTTTACGAGGCAAAAATTGTGCATGTCGCTTCCCCCTTGAAAGGGGGACCCATTATATTATTCACAGCGGAAAGGATACCACTTATGGATCTAACATTTTGATCGCCTCATAGGGTTGCAATTATCTCACTTAGGGATCTATCATTTTGATTGCTTCATAAAGAGGAAAGGATCCCACGTTTTGATCTCCTCAAAGGGTGGGGGGGGGGGGGGGGGAAAGGATCCCACTTAGAGTTCTAATATTTTGATCACCTCATAAGGAGGAAAGGATCCCACTTAAGGATACAAAGTTTTGATCTCCTTATAGGGCGGCAAGGATCCTACTTAAAGACCCAAAATTTTGAATGCCTCATAGGGAGACAATAATCTTACTTAGGGGTTCAACATTTTGATCGCCTCATAGGGCGGCAAAGATCCCACTTAAGGATCCAACATTTTGATCGCCTCTTAGGGCCACAATCTAACTTAGGGATCCATCATTTTTGGTCACCTCATAGGGAGACAAGAATCCCACTTAGGGATCTAGTATTTTGATCGCCTCATAGAGTGACAAGGATCTTGTAAGACCCTAATTTTGACCCTAAGATCCCTCATGGCATCATGTTATTGCACAAGTGCATTGCCTCAAGGATCATAGCATGTTTGGCTCCTTAACCCTAGGGTGGGGACTTGTTTGAGTGTTTTGAGACCACCAAACATGCTTGTATTATATATTATTGCTTTTCTCATTTGTTTACTAACCAAAAGTACAAAAATATGTCACTAACTCTTTTTGTTTTGAAGCTCAAGTGATTATGTGCTCCAATGCTCCTATGAGGCTCCTAAACCCAATGCAATGGCTAGATGAAGAAGAGAAAAAGCATGAAAATGGTCCAAAAATATCCTAATCATCATATATGTCTCCCAAGTATCTCAATTTTCCAATTTTTTCAAGATAACCCAAGGGGCTTGAAGATGGTTTCCCAAGGAAACCCTAATTTCACTGTGCTTTGACTGTGCCTTACCCATGAAGCAATCTCAACCTCTGATCAAATTTAATCAAGGGAAGTTCTTTCATTAATAATTTTATGCATATGTGAGCCTATTTGAGAATACTCAATCATTTATTCATCAAGATTTGGAAGTGTGGCCTTGAAATGTTGACCATACAAGTCATCTGACTAAACTGAGGATCACTGAAATATAACTTTTGATGTGCTTATCAAATGAAGATGATCCCAAGATAAACAATGTTCCTAATAACTATATTAACAACTTTTATGTTCATAAAAAATCCATTTTAAACTTGGAAGGTCATCATTCATTTCAAAACATTATAGGTCATTTTGACTGAAACCCTAATTTTAGGTCAACTTACCAAGGGCATAATTTCCTTAATTTTTGTGATTTTTATGTGAGACTAAACGCATTGGAAAGCTTTAGATGTATACTTCAAACGTTATGTTGGACAAAATTTCATAATCATAAAATAAATACATGTGATAATACAAAACATTATAGGTCATCTTGGACCTAATTCATTGAATTTGAAAAAGTACCCAACTTCAAATGCCCATAACTTTGTCATAGAAAATCCAAATGATGCAAACTTTGAGTCTAAATTGATAATATTGAAAAGATCTACAACTTTGATGTTGAAGGTTTATTCAAATTTAGTTCTTACTTTCGAGCTTGAAATTCAGCATCATTAGCTGAGCTTCAAAGCCTAATTCCTTAACCTTTCACTTCCCCTACATCCATAGATCAAAGAGGAGCAAGAAACTTGGAGGATTCATGGCCAGAAGTGCTTCAATTCAAAGGCATACATTCAAACTTTTTGGATCTAGAACTCTTAACTCAATGTAGCATTCTTGTGTTTGTGTGGTTTTCTGAAGTCCTCACACTTGAGGCAAGCCATTGGTGCTTTCAATTCATCATTTCATGAGCTTACAGTTTGAACACCATGATCTTCTTCTTCACGTTTCTCTCAATATAGGAAGAGTGAGGAAGATCCAATGGTACATTGATTATCTCTATCACACGAGCTTCATTTCCATGTCCTTGTTTTCCATTTTCATTAAAACTTTTTTCTCTGCAACTGGTGGCCGAGAGTGGTTGTCTCGCCGGAGAAGATGGTGGTTTCCACCACCATCACCATGTGTGCGCTCTTGTAGCCATTGGATATGGTTTCCACATTTTAATCTTGTTCATCCATTATGTTTACTTCATTTAATGCACATTGTGGCGCGTTTGACTTGGATGTACCATGCGCCCTCACATCTGGACCATTGCCTGATGCCACATCAATTAATGAGCTCCATCACGTGGCTGTGGTTTTTTTTCCATTTATTTCATTTTCTTTTATTTTCAGTTAATTCATTTGAATTTCAAAAACTCATAAAAAAATCATTTGAAGTCATAAAAATATAAGACCAACTCCAAAAACTTTCTTGAAAAATCTAGTTTCATATTATGATTTTTAATTATTTTTGTGACTTTATTTGATATTTTTCATGGATTATTTGATTTTTAATAGTTTTAATTCATTTTTAAATACTTTCTGACTTTTGAAAAATCCAAAAATATTTTCATAGCATTTATGGATCATGATAAATCAATGAAAAATAGTCTCAACAATTTCTTGATTGTTTTGAGATTATTTGAGATTTTAATTCATAATATGCTATTTTTATTTGTTTTTAATTGTTTTTAATTGCTTTCTGATTTCAAAAATTTGTGAGAAAATTAGTCAAAGCTTGTTTGACTATGTTGAACCTATGAGAATTTAATTGGACTCATTGAAGTTGTTTTGAATTGAAATTGAGGTTTGACCTTATTTGTTTATTTTTTTTATTTGCATTTTATTTTAATTCAAAAATACCAAAAAAATATCATTGACTCTTTGACTTGTTATTTTCATTTCTCTTTTGTTTGGTGTTGATTGATGATGATTTGATTCACATTTGATCAATTGGATTTGGTTGTGGTCTTCTTTTTCCCTCCCTTTCAGCTTTATCCCTTTCTTTCCATCAATGGCCAATGAGTTAAAGTCTTATGGTTGGTCTTGATAAATGAGAGGTTTAACCTTCTCTGATCCAAACCAAAATCAACTTGATCCATGATCAAGTGAGTTGTTTTGTGTCCAAGATAGGTTGCTTCTTAGTCAAGCAAATAACCTAAAGTCAATACAAGGCCCTTCCCCTTTTATTTGGTATGGCAAGTTTATGGAGCTTGGCTTACTAGTCATGATCTCTAACTTGTGTTCTTTGCCTATATTTTTATTGTCCGACCTCAGATAGGTGTGACTACTACATTAGTCCACTTACGATTGCTTAACATAGCGCTACATTGTCTTATGACAAGCTAACATAACTTTACTAACTACTAACTTTAATATGAGCATTTAATTTCTTGTCATTTACTTTTAATTTCATTTATTTCTTGCTCATTATTCATATTGATTTTCATTTTGCTCATTTGAGCACATATTTTATGTTTATGTCATTTTTCTTTTGCTCATTTGAGCCCATTATTGTATATAAATATATTGCTATCTTGTGTTTGCTTTGTGTTTGTTTTGTGTGAACCAAATGCAAGAGGAGAAAGGACTTAGAATTAGGACTTACCTATGCTTAAAGGAGTTCAAGAGCAACTAGGCCTCATGCCTTTAGAATGCAAACATTTGTTGAAGAGCAACTAGGCCTCATGCCTTTAGAATGCTAAATTTCAAAGTTGACTTCAAAGGACTTCTCCTCCAAGCTTATTCTTTGTCCATTCCCCTTATTGTGTTGTGAACTTTTTGATGTTTGCTTTTGTGTGATAGGGATCTCCACTTTGAGATTGTGAAAAGAGGACCATTGTCATGAGTAGCCAAGTTAAGAGACAAGCCAATTGGAGATCCTAGTGAAGGTGAGAAAAACAAGAAAGGGGGGTTTGAATTGTTTGGAAAATAAGCGCTTTTTCAAAATGAAAATCACACAAGGATTTTTATACTGGTTCGCTTATAACACAAAGCTACTCCAGTCCACCCGGCCAAGGTGATTTCGCCTTCAACAAGGACTTAATCCACTAATCTTGAAAGATTACAAACAACGTCTAAGAGAAAGATCTCTTAGTCCTCTCAAGTATATAGACTACACAGAGTCACTTGAGGAAATAAACAAACAATAGATAAAAGATTTATGTAATCTAGAGTGCTTCTAAGATAAGCAAGTATTACAACAATAAGAACAAAGGTGTTTCACGTTTCAAGCAACAGCTTCGTGAAGATTTAGAGAGCAAGAAGGTTTTCTTGTGTGTTGATGTTTCAGTATGTTTTTCCTTGTATATGTTGTATACTGAATGTTGATTTGTAGTCCTTTATATAGATCAGTGAGGTAGTAGTTGAAACTGATGAGTAATAAAATGAATTTACGCCATAACATAAATAGCTTCTGCCAGGATAACTTTCTCTCCTTGAAATGACTACTTGCCACATATAGTACCTTCTTTATTGAAATTGGAGATTAACGTCTCTTTCTGTTTTAGGAAATCCATTTGCAAACCTTTACTTGACTTTAACGTTACTCTTTCATAATTAGCAATTCCATTATCAGAGTTTTCATGTTTCTGAGAATCTTGGAGTCTGCTATCTAGCTTCTGATGTTGATCTTTTGAGTTCTGATGATTTCTTCAGATAGTGCCAATAAGTTCTGGAATTTAGAAACAGCGTTGTTCAGAGTCAGAACATCTAGAGCTTACTCATTGTTCAGATGCTTCTGATACTTTGCTGTTTTGCTCAGAGTTAGACTTTCTTGAACGTGTTTCCACTTCAGATGCTTCTGATCATTTGATAATTTGTATCTGATCTGGTTCTGTATCTGATGACATCATCAGATTTCTTCCTTCTTTCTTTAGAATCCTGCACACTTAGAAACTTTTTGTTAGGGTGCCATTTTTGGTTTCATCCTTTGTTATCATCAAAATCAAGGAATCTGTTGTAGAACAATTTTTGTTCTTACAATCTCCCCCTTTTTGATGATGACAAAACAACTTAATTAGCAGATGAAACATGAATAATATCAGATCAGATAGATAAGAGCTCCCCCTGAGATAGTGCTAGGGAGTTCAGAAGTTCTTACCAGAGCTTCTAAGTAAAGAGGTTTCTTGATACCTTCTGCAATTTCTTAAGTCCAGGTTAGATAAATTTATTTTTAAAAAAAAATATGTTGCAGAATGCTTAAGGTATTTAGACAATATTTTCATCAGAGCTATTAATGACTTCTCTCCCTTTTTGTCAGAATCAAAAAGACATAGCAAAAATAGAAAAATTAAGAGAAAAACATTGTATTCAGATAAGAGCACGAAGGCAACAAGAACAAGTAAACATCAGATTCAGAGAAGGCAAAACAAAAACAACAGGCAAGCAAAAAATATCCTAAGTGCCTAGGGGTTCGGAGGCGGAGGCATTCTCTGAAGCAACATAGCCAGCATGTTCTGAATGTTGTCGTTGACAGTGTCTTGCTTATCCATTCTGGCACGGAGTTCATTCTGATCTTGCTTAAGTTCTTTCAGCGTCTGGAGAACCATAGGGATAACAGAAGAGGACTCTCCCAGAGTCAGAGCCTACTGTGCTTCAGCAGCAGCCTGCGCTTCAGCTTCAGCAGCATCTTGTGCTTCTGCATCCGCCAGAGCCTTAGCTTCAGCTTCCTTTATCCTTAGGATTTCAGCTTCCCTTGCTCTTTCTTCTTCCAGTCTTCTTGCTTCCTCTTCAGCTTCTGTTGCTAGTCTCTCTTCCTCTAGCCTTCTGGCTTCAGCTTCTCGTGCAAGTCTTTCCTGGAGTCTTGCCTCAGCATCTCTGATGTAGCCATTTCTGACTTGTTCAGAGATGTGCTTCAGTCTAAAAGCCTCAGAGGTCATCCAGCCAATGACTCTGTTCCAGTGTGTCCTTACAGAATCAGGATCATCACTGACTTCAGAGTTAGTGGTCAGAGACTTGACCTTTTGTACTGAAGCCCCTGCGACCAGCATGATGGCTTCCTCAAGGGTAGGTATAGAAAGGTCAGGTTCAGAGGTATGAGGTGGAGATGTTGGAGGGCTGAGGTTTAGAGTTAGAGGTTCTGGTTCAGTTTCTGATTCAGATACAGGTTCAGATCTTTGGGGTGAAGCGTAAAGAGGGTTTAAGTCTAAAGGTTCAGTTTCAGCTGAGGTGTTTGGAGGGGTGATATCAGAGGTGTGGAGGTCAGAGGGTTGAGTTTCAGAGGGTTGGTTTTCAGAAGTAATGTTGGTTGTTTGTTCTGGTGGAGGTGAAGTTGCTTCAGATTGTGTTTGTGTTTGTTGTTGTGAAGCAAGTTTTTGAGCCTGAATTTGGGCTATGGTTGGGGAGTCAGGGTCAGAGTATTCTTGGTCAGAGGAGATTTGAAGGTATGGGGGTGATTCTGGTTCTGAGGATGATGAAGAGGAAGTGCTTTGGTTCATTTGTTCAGGTTCAGAAGGAGGTATGAATGTATGGGCGATATTTAAAATTGGTGAAGGTTGTGAGGTTCTGGTTATAGAAGGTGGGATTTTAGAGGTTGTAAAAATAGGTGGTGTTGGGAGAGGATTAGAGGAAGGGGTAGAGGAAACCATCAGAGGTTCAGAGGGAATAGGAGGAACAGACGTACCAATAGAAATTTGCAGAGGAGCTGGAGATCTGCTTCCAGAAGATTCTCCAAGTCTTGCCTTCTTTGCCTGTGATGCTATCTTCTTCTCAGAGAGACCTCTCTTATATCTGACGAAGTCTTCTTCTGAATCTAGACAATCGTCGAGGCTGAAGTCAGATATGTCAACACCTTCATCCAGCAGACGCTGAAGATAGATAGCAACCGCATCTCTGGGTTCATTCTTGTAGAACCTAGCAAGACCATGAGGCAGTTTCCTCTGATCTTTCAAGGCATCCCAGGAGGTATCCATAGTGGGTCTGACTTGAATCTTCTTTATTATTCCCATACTCTTGAGATTTCTGGCGTTCAGAGGCTTCCCAGTATCTATTGCCAGATCTTGCATCAGCTTGTTCTTCTCCAGATGATCCACCAATCCATTCTCAATGAAAACATCAGATATAAGCCTTCCCAGAGGAATGTAGGATCTGGGCTTCATGTTGTTTCTAGTTTACCTCACAGAGTCTCTGAGGTATCTGAAGAGAAGCGCAGGAAGGCAGAGCTTCACACCCTTGTGAATGCAATAAAGTATGCACTTCTGATCTGCATTGATGTAGTCAGAAGAGTTTGATGCTGGGCGGTGGTGAATAGTTCCCAGAATGATCTTGAGCCACACTCTGAGGTTCTGATGCAGCTCTTTGTTCTTTGAAGGATTTCCTTCAGTGTTGGGTTTGAAGATGGTTGGATTGATTACTTCAGCAACGCGCCTTGATCTAGGGTTGATGTTGTAAATCCTTTTTCCTCCATCTTTCTCCATGTTCAATAAGGAAGCAATTGACTCTTCAGTGATTACAATCTTTACCCCCAAAACAAAAGAGACGATGAAATGGTCATCAGCATCTGCAAATCTCCAGAACTCCTTGATGAGAAGTGGGTAAACAGGGCCATAGAGCCTTTGGAAGTAGTTTCCCCAACCTTGTTTACGAAGTTGTTCAGTAAGATCAACGCCATTTCTCTTCAAGTTGTCGAAATCTACTAGCGTTTCACACAACACGTCCAGTCCTTCAAAAGGGGTTGCTAGGTTTATATGGGGTTCACGGTCAAGAACATGGGGTTCCTTGTAAACAGGGGTGATGGAGACGCCTGTAACTGTTGGAGTTGGAATGCTTGAAGTTTGAGCAGTTGAGCTTGATTCCATTTGTTGAGAAAAATTGAAAACTTCTTGTTGTTGAGCGTCCATGGTGAAGAAGAAGATGAAGATTGAGCAGAAAAGCTTCAGAGAGGGTTTAGGGTTTTAGAGAGGGTTTGAGAGTGAGTGAGAGTGATAAGTGTGTGAAAAGTGAGAAAAGTGTTTAAATACCCTAAGTTAAAACACATGCAAAACGACACATCATTCAGTGTTAGCACAAAGCTCAAGTAAGCACGCTTGGGGGAGAAATGATTAAGGCTAATTAATGAATGTCTAATCCCAACAGTATGCACACTGCTCAAGGAGATTCTCAAACGTCTGACCTTTGAATTTCTTCTGGACAGCTGTCTAGAAGTTCTAAAGTTAGACGCTAAGTGCTCCACGTGTTGATGTATCTGATCTTCAGGAATACCAAAGGATTGGTTCCTGGAGATTTCTAACTCAGATATCTTCTTAACTTGTAGAAGTATCAGAGTCAGAGGCAGAAGAACATTTGTTTATGTCAGAGTCTCATTTTACATTTTTAGAGTCACACTTCATTCTGGGCAATTTTGAATGTTCAGATTTTCTAAGATAAAAAGAAATCTATCTTCAGCTAGAGGCTTAGTAAAGATATCTGCCCATTGATGATCTGTATCAATGAACTTCAATGTTACTATCCCTTTCTGAACATAGTCTCTGATAAAATGATGTTTTATTTCAATGTGTTTAGCTCTGGAATGTAGAATGGGATTCTTACTTAGACAAATGGCAGCAGTATTATCACAGAAGATAGGAATGTTACTCTAAAAAATTTGCAGATCTTCTAGCTGATGCTTCATCCAGAGCATCTGAGTTGTGCACAGTGATGCTGAGATATATTCTGCTTCTGCAGTTGATAGAGCGATAGTTGACTGTCTTTTGCTAGCCCAGGAAATCAGATTGTTTCCCAGAAGCTGGCAATTTCCAGATGTGCTTTTTCGTTCTAGTCTATCTCCTGCATAATCTGCATCACAGTAACCAGAAAGTCTATACTCTGATGTTTTCTTATACATCAGGCCCAAGTTAGGAGTTCCTTTCAGATACTTAAGAATTCTCTTAACTGCTGTTAAATGAGATTCTCTAGGATCTGATTGGAATCTGGCACAGAGACAGACGCTAAAGAGAATATCAGGACGAGTAGCAGTCAGATAGAGAAGAGAGCCTATCATACCTCGATAGAGCTTCTGACAAACCTTTGCGCTTACTTCTTCTTTTTCAAGAATGCATGTTGGATGCATTGGAGTTTTTGCAGAGTTGCAGTCAGCCATATCAAATTTCTTCAGAACATCTTTAATATATTTGCTTTGATGAACGTATGTAACTTCTGAAGTTTGGTTAATTTGAATTCCCAGAAAGAACTTTAGTTCTTGCATTAGGCTCATTTCAAATTCTGCCTGCATTAACTTAGAGAATTCTTGACAAGCAGAGGCGTTAACTGAACTAAAAATAATATCATCAACGTATATCTGGCATATCATGAGATCATTGTTAAGGTTCTTACAGAAAAGTGTGGAGTCAACTTTCCCTCTGATAAAATTGTGTTCCAGAAGAAAATTGCTTAAACGTTCATACCAAGCTCTGGGAGCTTGTTTAAGTCCATATAAAGATTTTTTAAGTTTAAAAACATGTTCTGGAAAGTTTGGACTTTCAAAACCTGGAGGTTGGTTGACATACACTTCTTCTGATATATAACCATTAAGGAATGCACTCTTGACATCCATTTGATATAATTTAATAGAGTGATTAATAGCAAAAGATACAAGAAGACGAATAGATTCTAACCTTGCGACTGGAGCAAAAGTTTCATTATAATCAATACCTTCTTGTTGACTATAACCTTGAGCTACCAGTCGAGCTTTGTTTCTGACGACTTCTCCTTTCTCATTCAGCTTGTTTCTGAATACCCATCTGGTTCCAATAACGTGAGTGCCTCTGGGCTTTGGAACAAGATCCCATACATCATTCTTTGTGAATTGATCTAATTCTTCTTGCATGGCTGAAACCCAGTCGTTATCTTGAAGTGCTTCATCACAGGATATAGGCTCAATCAGAGACACTAGTCCCAGAGGAGTATCTTCAGAAGTCCTGAAGGTAGATCTGGTTCTGACAGGTTCGTCCTTGTTTCCCATAATCAAATCTTCAGATATGTTGATACGACTTTTGACTTTCTTTGGGATTTCTGGGGATTTTATTTCTTCAGAGTTCTGAATGACAATTGCTTCTGGAACTTTATCAGATCCTGCAAGAGTGATTTCTAAATCTGCAAACTTTTCAACTAGCTTTGACTTTTCAGAGTCAAGCTTATCATCAAATCTGACATGAATTGATTCTTCCACAATTTTGGTTTCTGTGTTGTATACTCTGTAGCCTTTAGAGCGTTCTGAGTATCCTAACATAATACCTATCTGTGCTTTGGAATCAAACTTGTTTAGATGTTCTTTAGTGTTTAAGATAAAGCAAGAACATCCAAAAGGATGAAAATATGAAATGTTTGGTTTTCTTCCTTTACACAGTTCATAGGGAGTCTTTTCCAGAATAGGTCTTATAGAGATTCTATTCTGAATGTAACATGCTGTATTTACAGCTTCTGCCCAAAAATGCTTTGCCACATTAGTTTCATTGATCATGGTTCTGGCCATCTCTTGGAGTGTTCTATTCTTCCTCTCTACAACTCCATTTTGTTATGGAGTTCTAGGGCAGGAGAAATCATGGGATATTCCATTAGAGTCAAATAATTCTTCAAAATCTTTGTTTTCAAATTCTCCACCATGATCACTTCTGACTCTAACAATTTTAGCATCAAATTCTTTTTGCACTTTGGAGCAGAAACTAGTGAATACAGAGTGAGACTCACTCTTGTGCTTTAGGAATTTTACCCATGTCTAGCGACTGTAATCATCAACAATGACTAGTCCATACTTCTTTCCATTAACTGATGCTGTTTTCACAGGACCAAATAAGTCAATGTGAAGAAGTTCCAGAGGCTTAGAGGTAGAAACAACATTTTTCTTTTTAAAGGATGTTTTTGAAAATTTTCCTTTCTGACATGCTTCACACAGAGCATCTGAAGAAAACTTCAGTTTAGGTAGGCCTCTGACTAACTCGAGTTTATTTAGCTGAGAAAGTTTCCTCATGCTAATGTGGCCCAAGCGTCTATGCCATATCCATTGCTCTTTATGAACAGACATCAGACATTTAACATTTTGTTCTTTTAAATCAGAAAGATTAATTTTATAAATGTTGTTTTTCCTCTTGCCTGTGAAAAGGACAGAGCCATCGTTCTGATTAATGGCTTTACATGTTTTTTGATTAAAGATTACATCATAACCGTTATCACTTAATTGACTTATGGATAATAAGTTATGCATTAATCCTTCTACATAAAGGACATCAGATATAGAGGGAAGAGTACCATTACCAATAGTTCCGGAGCCTCTGATCCTTCCTTTCTGATCTCCTCCGAAGCCTACAAATCCAGCGTCTTTAAGTTCCAGACTTTGGAACATAGACTTTCTTCCCTTCATGTGTCACGAGCATCCAGAGTCCAGGTACCATGACTGGTGTCTGAACTTTGCTGCATAGGATATCTGCAACATAGACAATCTTATCCTTTGGTACCCAGAATCTCTTGGGTCCTTTCAGATTAGTTTTCCCAGAGTTTCTTATAACTTTGGGTTTTCTAGCATTTTTAAATTTTTGTTCTTGTGTGTGTGTATAGTGATATGAAAAGGGAGACTTAAGTTGGTTACTGGTAGAAGTTTTATCTTCCTTAGGATCATACCCAATTCCCTTTTTATTGTTCTGACTTACTCCATAAATCATGGATGCCATAATACTCCTACCTATCCCATTTTTCAGAAATTCTTGAAATGCTTCTTCATATTCATAAATTATTTTATTTGAAGTTTGTGGTGCTTGAGACAACGCTTTTTCTAATTCTAAGCTTTTTCTTTTTGCTCCATCTCTTTCTAATGTTAAAGATCTAATTGTATCTTCTCGTGCTAGAATTTGCATCTCAAGTTCACCACATTCTTCAAATTTTGCTTTAAGACAGCCTTTTATGTTTTTAAACTTTTGTTTTAATTTCTGATATGAGCTAAGAGTTTCTGACAAGCATGATTCTAGATCAGATCGAGAGAGTTCAGAAAATACCTCTTCAGATTCTTCATCTGAGCTGCTCCTGGATGTGGTAGCCATAAGTGCCACGTTGGCCTGTTCATCAGAGTCAGATTCTGATGACCCATATTCACTATCATCCCAGGTAGCCATTAATCCTTTCTTTGTTCTGAAGGTATTTTTCTTGAAGCTTTCTTTTCTAGAATTGTCTTTCTTTAGCTTGGGGCATTCATTCCTGTAGTGACCTGTTTCTTTACATTCATAACAAGTAATATCTTTGTTAGTTTTACCTTTTGAGGTTGATTCTGATCGATCCCCTCTGGGTCTTGGTCTTCTGAAGTTGTTGTTCCTCTTTTTCCAGAGTTGTTTAACTCTTCTGGTCAGGAGGGACAATTCTTCTTCATCATCAGAATCTTCAGGTTCAGAGTCATCAGTATCTTCAGTTTCTGCCTGGAGAGCTTTGGTTCTGTCAGGTTTGCGTCTTTCAGATCTGGACTTTAATGCTACGGACTTGTTCCTTTTCTGAGGCTCATCTTCCTCTAGTTCTATCTCATGGCTTCTGAGTGAACTGACAAGTTCCTCAAGACTGATATTATTCAGATCCTTTGACAACTTCAGAGCAGTAACCATGGGTCTCCATTTCTTTGGCAGACTTCTGACTATCTTTTTGACGTGGTCTGCAGTTGTGTATCCTTTGTCTAGAACCTTGAGACCTGCAATCAGAGTTTGGAATCTAGAAAACATTGCTTCTATGGCTTCGTCATCTTCCATTTTGAAAGCTTCATATTTCTGGATAAGTGCCAGAGCCTTTGTCTCTTTGACTTGAGAGTTTCCTTCATGAGTCATCCTCAGAGAGTCAAGTATGTCTTTGGCTGTTTCTCTGTTGGTGATCTTTTCATACTCGTTGTAAGATATAGCATTGAGGAGTATGGTTCTGGCCTTGTGATGATTCTTGAAAACTCGCTTCTGATCATCTGACATCTTACTTCTGGGAACTTCAGCTCCATCCTCTGTGACAGGAGGTTTGTATCCATCTGTGACAATGTCCCAGAGATCAGCATCATAGCCTAGAAAGAAACTTTCAATTCTATCTTTCCAGTAATCGAATTTCTCTCCATCAAAGACAGGAGGCTTAGCATTGTAACTATCCTTTTCATTTGTGTGGGCCATAGTTTTTCTCTTCCTGGATCTCTCTACACTGTTAAGTGTTTGATTAGAAAATCAATAACAGAGCCGGAGCTCTGATACCAATTGAAGGTGAGAAAAACAAGAAAGGGGGGGTTTGAATTGTTTGGAAAATAAGTGCTTTTTCAAAATGAAAATCACACAAGGATTTTTATACTGGTTCGCTTATAACACAAAGCTACTCCAGTCCACCCGGCCAAGGTGATTTCGCCTTCAACAAGGACTTAATCCACTAATCTTGAAAGATTACAAACAACGTCTAAGAGAAAGATCTCTTAGTCCTCTCAAGTATACAGACTACACAGAGTCACTTGAGGAAATAAACAAACAATAGATAAAAGATTTATGTAATCTAGAGTGCTTCTAAGATAAGCAAGTATTACAACAATAAGAACAAAGGTGTTTCACGTTTCAAGCAACAGCTTCGTGAAGATTTAGAGAGCAAGAAGGTTTTCTTGTGTGTTGATGTTTCAGTATGTTTTTCCTTGTATATGTTGTATACTGAATGTTGATTTGCAGTCCTTTATATAGATCAGTGAGGTAGTAGTTGAAACTGATGAGTAATAAAATGAATTTACGCCATAACATAAATAGCTTCTGCCAGGATAACTTTCTCTCCTTGAAATGACTACTTGCCACATATAGTACCTTCTTTATTGAAATTGGAGATTAACGTCTCTTTCTGTTTTAGGAAATCCATTTGCAAACCTTTACTTGACTTTAACGTTACTCTTTCATAATTAGCAATTCCATGATCAGAGTTTTCGTGTTTCTGAGAATCTTGGAATCTGCTATCTAGCTTCTGATGTTGATCTTTTGAGTTCTGATGATTTCTTCAGATAGTGCCAATAAGTTCTGGAATTTAGAAACAACGTTGTTCAGAGTCAGAACATCTAGAGCTTACTCCTTGTTCAGATGCTTCTGATACTTTGCTGTTTTGCTCAGAGTTAGACTTTCTTGAACGTGTTTCCACTTCAGATGCTTCTGATCATTTGATAATTTGTATCTAATCTGGTTCTGTATCTGATGACATCATCAGATTTCTTCCTTCTTTCTTTAGAATCCTGCACACTTAGAAACTTTTCGTTAGGGTGCCATTTTTGGTTTCATCCTTTGTTATCATCAAAATCAAGGAATCTGTTGTAGAACAATTTTTGTTCTTACACCTAGGAGCTTGAATTCAAATTGTTTTGATTGCTTGTTTGTATGCTAAGTCCAAAGGAAAAGAGCATATTGAATCATCTCTATGATTCCAAGAAAAGGAACTCCAAGAGTTTATCTTTTTCCTCTTGTCTTTGTATGCTTTAGGAGTAACTCTTCTCATCTTCTCCCCACTCTAACCAAGCCAAAAATCTTTTTCTTCATACTTTGACTTTGTTTCAAATTAGAAACCTAGGCCTTAAGCCTTTGAATTTTCAAAACTCTTTTCATAAATACTCATTGTGAATAAACTTTAATCCAAACTTTGACTTCATTTTGTAAATAAGTTTAACTTGTAAATATAACTCACTTCAAGTTGTTTTTGTGGTTTCAATGGCCACTTGTTAAAACTTTTCAAAACATTAGTCATAGGTTTGAGTTATCATGGTGGTTGATGTAAATCTCACCTCATCCTTAGTGATTGGATTATAAGTCTCCCATGCTTATTATAGGGTTAACCCCTCACTAGCATGTTAAAGCCTTCCTCACATGGTGGATTGTTGGTTTAGGTTGAGTTTTCTCCCTTTGATAACAAAAGACCTTAAGGCTTTTGGTCAAATCAATTCACCAATCTTTGAGATTTTTACCCCGAACTACGAGGTTTTGATCCTCCTTTGTGATGGTACGTAGGCAATGGGTTCATCCATTCAAACAACAAAATTTGTAAATATAATCTATTCTCTTCTCATCTCCCCAATCTTTTGTACAAATATTTTCACAAATACCAACCTACAACACATACTTGCAAAAAGGGTTCCCTTAGAGTACTAAGGATGTTTTGGGTGCGTAAAACCTTCCCATTTCATAACCAACCCCCTTACCTAGATCTCTGACATTTTTATTAGTTTTTGATTTGAAAAACTTCTTACCTTGGCTTTTGTTCGCTTTTTAGCCTTTCCTTTGGACAAATAAAAATGTGATGGCGACTCAAATTGTATGTTGACTTTTGGTTTAATCAATAAACCTAAAGGTAACAAAAATCCTGCTACAGATCCCTTAGGGGTCCAAAGTTTTGATTTCCTCATAAGGTGAAAAGGATCCCACTTAGGGATCCCTTTTTTTGATCGCCTTATAGGTCGGGAAGGATCCCACTTAGGGATCCAACATTTTGATAGCCTCATAGGTCGAAAAGGATACCACTTAGGGATCTATCATTTTGATCACCTATGTTGGCGGAAAGGATCCCATTTATGGATCCAACAACTTGATCGCCTCAGAGGAAGGCAAGGATCCCACTTAGGGATCCATATTTTTTATCACCTCTGAGGGCGGCAAGGATCCCACTTAGAGATCCAACATTTTGATCGCCTCTGTAGGTGACAATGATCCCACTTAGGAATCTAACAACTTGATCTCCTATGGGGAGACAAGGATCCCATATAAGGATCCATCAGCTTGATCACATCTGGGGGCAACAATGATTCCACTTAGAGATCCAACATTTTTATTTTCTTATAGGAAATCTTCTCTCGGGTTTATAAATTTCCTGCAAAATGGGAATAGCCAACAAACACAAATTCTATGAAATATTAAAATGAGGGGTCTCATTAAAAACCCTCGTCCTATGTAAAAGACAGAGGGAAAAGAGCGCACCCCATAAAATAACACATCCTTACAAACGGCAGAGGTACAATAATCACCTATAAATTTTAAGAAAAGAATAACTAAATAGTAGTAAAGAAAACAAAGAAACAACGGTAATACAAGTGGCACCATAGGGCATTCCTTCTGGGGCTTTAATCTTCGAACTCCTCACTGGTTAAAGGGGAGATTCCTTGCCTGTGCAGGTTTTTCCTAGAGGCTTCTCCTAGAGTGCATACATTTTTCAAGTTGAGGCTCTCTACATAACACTTTTTTGGAGATCTTATGATCTCCTTGGATATCTCCCACTCGCCTATTAGAAAGCAAGTACTTCATGGATAAATACAAAATGGACAAGGTGGCGCCTAACTAGTTAAAAGTTTGTCGCTCTATAATCATATTGTAAGAAGAGGGGGAATCAATAACCAAATATTTGACCTTAATTTCTTTGGTATAGTCCCTCTCTTCAAATGTGGTATTTCGCGTGATGTATCCTTTTACTTACACATGCTCTCCAGAGAATCAAACTAGAAAGCTCTTTAAGGGTTTCAAGTCCTCTGGGTCGAGGCAGAGTCTTTCAAATTTCTCTTGTTTGTAGAACTTCCTTGGTTTACTAGGAATCTTTTGATCTTAAATTCATTGCATCTAACAATGATGACCATACGATCATCATTGTGAGGGTGGATATCGACTGCGTCTTTCTTAGAGAAAGAGATTGTGGCTTCTGGCGCCTTTTTCTTTCCTCGCCTTCAATATTGGGCAGGTCTTATATATTGAGAATTTGGCGAGCGTACCTTCTACGGGAAGAGCTAGTATCCCCGCCCTGACGAATACTTATGTTATAATATTAAGCGTGTGGCGCACAACTTTGCTACCCTCACCATGGAATTTCTCTTTTTCTTTGTTGGACCTGGGGATTCCTAGGTCATCTTGTCTTCGTGAGTTAGACTTGTATGACCCACGAGAAGAGTCGCCCTTCACATATTTCTTGAGGTGTCCTTCCTAAATCAGCCTCTCGAACTTACAATTCTCAGTGTGATATTCTTTGAGTATATGGAACTTACACCGTCTACCTAGCTCAGGGCCCATTACACATGCCTTTGGATATGGAGACGTAGGGATGTTGTGCATGTGAAGAATCTCGCACTAAATATGTTCATGATGAGTGTTCAGGGGCATAAAGCTTTCCACTATCTTTCCTACTCTCTTGAACGCAACCTTGTCTTTCCTAGGAGAGGTATAATTACTCTTCCTCTAGTAGTTTGAACCTTTGTCATTGGGTACACACTCCTTGACGTCTCACTCCTTCTTCTTGATGTTTTTCTCCAATTTATAAGGGGAATCAGAAGTTCCAGCAGAAGTCCGCAAGTGGGAGTGGAATAAGTGTGGGAGGCATTTATGCTGCTATGAGATGTTTTAAGTGTGAAGGGTTAGGTCATCGTTTCTCTGAATCCAAGAAACCAAGCCTAACTTGTTTCAAGTGCGGAAATTTAGGACATCGTGTTACTGATTGCAAGGGTACAATTCTAACTTGTTTCAACTATGGAGAGTAGGGTCACGTCAGCACCGAATGCCAGAAGTCGAAGAGGGTGCGATGTGTCGTGCAAGCTAGTGGAAAGGTCTTTTCTCTTAGTGGTGTTGAGGTATCAAAGTTAGATAATTTTATTTGAGGTACATGTTTCATCAATGGCACTTCTTTGATTGTTATCATTGATATATATTGCGACGCATTCATTCATATCATATGATTGTGTTATCAAGTTGAACCTGGTAGTTCCGTCTATGAAGGGTGATATGGTCATTGATACTCCAGCTAATGGTTTGGTGGCCACATCGTTAGTGTGTCTAAATTTCCCCTTCACCAATTATGGTAAGGATTTTGGAGTTGACTTGATCAGTTTACCCCTAAGTCAACTAGATGTTATTTTGGGAATGAAGTAGTTAGGTTTAACCATGTTCACATAAATTGTTTTGATAAGACCGTGTTATTTCCTGAGTCATATGAGAGTAAATATTCAAGGTTTATATTTCTAACAAAGTAGAGATATCCCTGAAGGAAGAGGATCCAGTGCCCTTAATGTTAGCTTCCTTGAAAGTGGAGAGCGAAATTGAGATTGTTAATCTTCCTGTTGTATGCAAGTTCCCAGATGTTTTACCTGATGATATTGGTGATTTTCCTCCTGGTTGTGAAGTCGAGTTCACAATAGATTTAGTACCTGGTACTAGACATATATTTATGGCACCGTATAAAATGTCAGCATCAGAGTTAAGCAGTTGAATAAACAACTAAAAGATCTTTTTGAGAAGAAGTTTATCAGGCCAAGTGTATTGCCTTGGGGAGCGCCGGCGTTGTTGGTTAAGAAGAGGGATGAAAGCATGATATTGTGTATGGATTATCGACAATTGAATAAGGTTATCATTAAGAATCGGTATCCTCTTATGCAGATTGATGATCTCATGGATCAGTTGGTTGGAGGTTATGTGTTTAACAATATTGATTAAGGTCAGGTTATCATTGGATTAGGGTGAAGTCAGAGGATATACCTAAGTCTGCAATCAGAACCCATTATAGACATTATGACTATTCAGTTATGCCTTTCGGTGTGTCTAATGTGCCAGGAGTATTCATGGAGTATATAAATATGATTTTTTCACCCTTACTTGGATCAGTTTGTCTTGGTGTTCATAGAGTATATTTTGGTGTATTCCAAGTCAGACGAAGAGCATACAACGCATCTGCAAGTTATGTTGGAGACTCTGTATTACAATAAGTTGTATGAAAAATTGTTCAAGTGTCAATTTTGGTTAAGATAGGTTAGTGAGAAACTCCTAAGTCATTTATTGAGATTAAAAGTTTCTTAGGGTTTGCTGGTTATTATAGAAGGTTCATTGAAGGATTTTCGAAGTTGGCATTGCCTTTGACCTAGTTAAATCAGAAAGGAAAAGCTTATGTATATGATGTTCAGAGTGAGGAAAGTTTTCGATAACTGAAGAAGAAGTTAAGTTTAGCGCCAATTTTGATTTTTCCATATCCGAGTGAATCTTGTGTGGTATACTATGTTCCATCTAAGATGAGTTTAGGTGGTGTGCTTATGCATAAGGGTCAAGTTGTAGTGTATGCTTCTAGAAAACTTAAGACTCATGAAAGGAATTATCCTACCCATGATTTAGAGTTGGCAACATTAGTCTTCGTGCTTAAAGTTTGGAGACACTATCTATATGGTTTGAGGTTTGAAGTTTTCAGTGATCATAAGAGTCTGAAATACATGTTTAACTAGAAGGAATCGAATAAAAGGCAAAGAATGTGGCTGGAATTTTTGAAGGACTATGATTTTGAGTAAAATTACCATCCTGGTAAAACCAATGTGGTAGCATATGGGTTAAATAGGAAGTCCTTGCATATGTCGGCACTAATGGTTAGAGAAATGAATTTGATTTAGCAGTTCTGAGATATTAACTTGGTGTGTGAGATAACGCCAAGAAGTGTGAAGTTAAGTATGTTGAAGCTGACTAGAAAGGTCCTTGAGGAAATCAAGGAAGGTTAGAAGTTGGATTTGGGATTGATTGATCAAATGTTATTAATTAATCAAGGTAAAAAAGTAGACTTCGAGGTAAATGAGATGAGAATTATGAAGTTTGGGGACAAATTTTGTGTGCTAGACGTACAGAACTTAAAAAGAGGATTTTGGAAGAAGGTCACGTTAGTAGTTTGAGCATTCATCCAGGAGCCACGAATATGTATGGGGACCTTAAGAGAATGTTTTGGTGGCCAGGTATGAAGAAAGATGTTAGAGAGATTGTGTATTCTTGTTTAACTTGTCAGAAATCAGAGATTGAACATCAGAAGTTGTTTGGATTGATGCAGCCTTTGAGTATTCATGAGTGGAAGTAGGATAATATCTCTATAGATTTTGTAGTAGGATTAACCAAAACCACTAAAGTGAGTGATTCAATTTGGTTTGTTATGGATATATTAACTAAGTCAACTCATTTTATTTCGATAAAGATCAATTACCTATTGACAAAACTAGCATAGATTTACATCAGTGAGATAGTGAGACTACACGGAATTCCTTCGATATTTGTTTCAGATAGAGATCCAAGGTTAGCGTAACGGTTTTAGGAAATTTTATAAGTAGCTATGGGAACCAAGTTGTGGTCAAGTTCTGCTTACCATCCATAGACGGAAGGTCAAACAGAAAGAACCATTCAATCTATAGAAGATTTGTTGAGGACTTCTGTTTTGGAGAAAGGAGGTAATTGGGATAGTTATTTGTAGCTGATTGAATTTACCTATAACAAATGTTTCTATTTTAGTATTGGAATGAAACCTTTTGAAGCTTTGTATGGTAGGAGGTGTAGAACACCCTTGTGTTAGTATGAATCAGGGGAAAGTGATGTGCTTTGACCAAAGATCGTTCAACAAACTACCGAGAAGATTAAGACGATTCAAGAAAAGATGAAGGCATCGCATAATAGATAGAAGAGTTATCATGATAAGCGTAGGAAGGCACTCGAATTTTAAGAAGGGGACAATGTATTCTTGAGAGTAACTTTAGTGACTGAGGTTGGTCGGACGTTGAAGTCTTGAAAGCTTACACCTCATTTTATTGGTCCTTATCAAATCCTTAAGAGAGTATGTGAAGTTGCCTATTGAGTTGCCTTACCACCATCTTTCACAAACCTTCATAGTGTATTTCATGTTTATCAACTCCATAAGTATGTTCATGGTCCATCCCATGTGATTCAATTGGAGGATGTGCAAGTCAGAGATAACCTGACTTATGAAGTATCATCCTTGCGAATTGAAGATCGTGAGGTGAATCGCTTAAGGGTTAAAGAGATTCCTTTGGTGAAGATTGTGTTGGGAGGATCTATTGCATGGAGAATTATGTGGGAGCTAGAGAGCCAAATGAGGGAGTCTTACCCAAATTTATTTCCTTCAGGTGAATTTTTGAAGGCGAAACTTATTTAAGTGGGGGAGAGTTGCAATGCCCCAATTTTTATTCTAGTTTGAGCTTTTAAGGGTGTATTTTATTTAATTAATTAGTATTATTTAAGTTAATTAGGATTGGTAGAATTTAATTATAGTCTAATATTTAAAATTATTATTAAAAAAAATTAGAATTTATGGTTTTGGGTAAGAAACTAGAATTTAATTAAATATAGTGAAGTGAGTAGAATTAGTAAGAGTTGAAGAGATTAGTAGTAATTATTAAAATAAAATAAAATAATTAGGTTTTATTTAAATAGAGGGAAAAGGTAGATAGTATAAGATTTTTGGTGAAACAAGGAGTAAGAAGAAATGAGAGTAAACCCTAGCAGAGCAAGTGAAAGAAGAGAACCTCCATAGTGAAAGTTTCAAGATTTTTTTGCATAATTGAGGTAGGGTGAATTATTTAATATATTAGTGTCTAAGCATAAGGATAATGAGGATTCCTTAACTCCTATCGTTTTCCTTTTCTTCCATTGATGTGAAACTTGAATCTTGAGATGGATTTGCAAAACTTCTATAGATTGTTGTTATATAATTTTGAGTTGTGATCTAATGGTGTTGCAAGATTTTATGTTGTTATGTAAATTTCGTAGGGGTTTATCCTATGAAAAATATATGCTTGTGTTCAAATGAGATGTTGTATTTGTATGAAGAAATCATGATGAATTGATTTGATAAAAGTTAAATTGATGTTTTTAATGTGCAGTTTGTTGTTATAATGTGTAAATCGGATGTTGGGTATTTGACTAGTATGAAATCGGTTGAAGAGATTGAAATTTGGAGTGATTCATTGGTGAAAATACAAGACCCAACACAAGTGTAACCAGCGTCACCAGCGTGACGATCCGACTGTCACTGTGTTAGGGAAGAAGACGCCAAAATCATCAACGATGACAAGCGTCGGCTGAGTGAAGGTCCAACCGTCAGTGCCCCAGAATGTGCCCACTACCCTAAAGTGTTAGCGATTGACGGGCGACAATCCCCAAAAGACGACGGTCGTCATGGCCGAACGGTCCGACCGTCATCCCTGCAGAATAACGATATTGAGATGTTTAACTCGATTTTTTGAGTAGTTTCTGATTTTCTGACTTGTGTGTTGTTGTTTGACTTTGATTGTTGATAAACGCGTTTGAATTGTTATAATCGAGTTAATTAATGAATACCTCATGAGGAGGAATTATTGATGTTGAGATAATCAGGTTTGATGGAACCAATGACGTGTCCATATAACAACGATGATTATTTGATGATGATATGTTAGGTTAAAAAGAACGAGTGGCGTATATGACATATGTCCAGTGATGAGGATTGGAGTTGGAGGATTGTGGATATTCATTTGCATTATTTGTAGCGTTTATGCATCATGTATATAAGAGATAGATAGGACTTCAGTCTAGTGATGAGTAGGGGTCCATTGATGAGTATGACTTCGGTCAAAGTGACGAGTTAGGATACCTCAGAAACATACCTCTAAATATTCTAGAGATTGGTACCACATGCGTTGGAGTATAGGAGATGAACATTGCATACATAATTGTATTTGTTATTGATGTTATATTAATTTTTTCATTGTGATTGATGAATTTTGGTGATTAAAACTATCATTGATGTATTATGCACCGTTCATATATGGAATGTATTTCTCACCCCTTTTTGTTTCCATGTTGCTCTATATGCATGTTCTGCAAATTCTCAGGTAGAGACTGGAGAATGTTAGGAATTAATTATTTTGGAGGATGACATAATTGGCATACTCGCTGCTTTATTTTCTATTTTTTCTGCCGTATCTTAACGTCTGTTTAGTTTCGTTGTGTCGCTCTGATAGTGTAACAATGGGTTGAGATTACTATGTTTTGTTTTCTAAGTTGCTTACTTTATTAATGATGTTATGTTGTTTCAAAGTTAATTCTGCATTTTGAATTAAAGATTGAATATTGAGAGACATGTGTGACACTTTGTATTATGTTATCTTCATATTTTCCGCATGTGCTTGTATAAAATTTATGTTGGGGTTTATGTTGTTACACAAACTCTTGTTGGCGCTGTCTGATATTGTGGACATTGTCCTCTAGTGTCTGATTCTGACGACTTAATTTATCCATGTCTGCACACATCTCTGTTAGGGCCTTAGCATCACCTATACTACTTGTATCCTCCAACGTAGGATTAGGATAAGAGAGCTTCATCACAATCATCATACGCATTTATTATTTCAGAAATGGATGGTAATAATGAGTATGGTGATTGTGAAGAAGAGGGTGTGACATATGTTAGTTTTATCGGGGCCCCATGATAAATGTCATTGTATTGGTAAAAAAGTACAGTTGTGCATGGTATCCCTACAAGGGTAGGGGATACTCATAGGCCTTATTTGGTTTATAACAATTCATGCATAGTTTGTATCAATCCATTTTTATTTATTCAGTGTTATATACAATTTAAATGTAAACAAATTAAAATATTTGTTATAGGTTAATTATTTATATTTATAAATTAACAATTTATATAAAAATTAAGAATTATTATTGTTTTTATTTTGACACTATATATATTGTATTTCTTTTTTGATAGTTACATTTATTTTATATATGTTGAACTTTTTCCTTTTTATTAGTATTTTGACCCAAAAAAAAGTAGGTTAAGATAGTTTCTGGCTGGTAGGTTTCAGATAAATAAGAAGATAGTATAGTTAGAACTTTTTTCTCTCTTTACTATATTTATTAATCCTCATTTTTCCTCATTGTAAAAGCTTAAGAATTTTTTTTATCTAACAATATCAATCAAATAAGTCTTACATTTTTGTCTACTTCTTCCTCGTAGTCATTGTTTGAAAGGACAAGAAAAAAAATCGAATTAAAGATCAAATTAAGAATAATCACCCTCCTATAGACTAACAAACTTATGTCTCCACAAGAGCAGCCTCTCGGTATAAGACTAATTAAGGTCTTAAGACGGGATCCTTTAAATTTTACTAGTTTGATTTTTTTTTTCATCTTTGATTCCCATTTAAAGTGCATAAAGAGGAGTAGATTGTTTATTTTTCTCTTTTCCATTCTTTTGTTAAACTCTCACTATTTGACACAAGCATTGATTTCTTCAAAATGTCTTTCTTCGTCTTTGAATATCTTTGAAATATTTTTCACTAGTAAGTTATCTTGTGTCACTCATTTGTTTATCCTTACTTTATTTATATTTCTACTATTCAAATTTGAGTTGGCCACCCTTTTGGTGGAGTTTTGTGATGTATTGATGGTGTTAATCCCCCTTATTCCTTTTGCCTGTCATTAATATACATTAGTCTACGGGGAGAGGATCTTTGATTCGAATGAACAAACGTTATAGAGTCTCAATGTTCACTTGTTTTACACGAAATGGAAGAGTGGTAAGCATGTTTACCTTCCTCAAACGCATTTTTTCCTCTTTGTTTCAATATATATATATATATATTAATATATTATATATATATATATATATAATATATATATATATATATATATATATATATATATATATATATATATATATATATGATGGAAAAAAACTATTTGGCACCTTGCTTCAAGGCCTATGATGGATCAAAAATATGTGTGATTCATTCCCCTTCATCGACTATATTTATCTAGTGACTCTGTTTGTTTACATCAATCCAAAAGAATCAATGGAGTATGGACGACTACGAAAATAATTGGTCCTCCCGATGATTGGATTGCTTCATATCCTTTTACTTATAGTAGATTTGCTCTGATGCTCCTCGTCCTCACTTCCTGATGTACCATGTAGTCTTTCAAAAAATGGGATTCTTCCTTTTACTTATGTCACTTATTCATTGTATGATTTTTAGTTTAATTTACAATAAATTTAAGAAGTTTGACTGCTAATAGTTTTTTTTTAGTTTTTTACTCACATTTCGAAAAAGAAAATTTTACCTCATACCCTTATCTTTATTATATACTTTTATATATTACAAAAAATACCAATTTTCCCTTGTAAAGTTTTAATTAAAATACTATTTTATATTTTTAGTATTTTTTAACTTTTATTTTGTGTATCCGAAGACTTTGCAAAAGAGTTTCGATAGTCATTTTTTAAAACTTTTTTTAACTTTTATTTTGCGTACTGCAAAACTTTACAAAAGAGTTTCGATAGTTAGTTTCTAACATAAATTTTTATTTTGTGTACCAGAAGACTTTGCAAAAGAGTTCCGGTAGTCAATTTTTAAAATTTTATTTTGCGTATCAGAAGTATTTGCAATAGAGTTCTGGTAGTCAGTTTTTAACATTAATTTTTATTTTGTGTACCGAAAGACTTTGTAAAAGAGTTTTGGTAGTCAGTTGTTACACTTTTATTTTACGTACCAGAAGACTTTGCAAAAGAGTTCCAGTAGTCAATTTATAACATTAACTTTTATTTTGTGTACCAGAAGACTTTGTAAAAGAGTTCTGGTAGTCTGTTTTTTTTACTTTTTAAAATTTTATTTTGTAATGAAAGACTTTACAAAAGAGTTCTGATAGTCGATTTTTTAACATTATTTAACTCTTAAAAAATTATTTATATGAGGGCATTTTAGTCCAAAAAATATAATGTAGGGGTAGGAGAATAAATGATTGGGTATGAGGTAAAATTTTCTTCAAAAAATAATGAAAAAGCTCGATTCATGCCGAAATCACCCTAACCAGAAAAAATCTAAAGTGTTTTAATTATAAAATTTACCATGACAAAAAATAAGAAGACTTAATGGAGTCTATCATATAAGAACATAATATGTTCTAGAAATTACTACACAACCCTTCTTGCTTCTAAGTCTTCCACATCACTACTTTTACTCGGTTTCCTTTCCTTGTTGTTTGCCATGCAACACCCCTTTATGATATCAGTTACAAAGTGTTTGTAAACTATAGGGTAACCAATTTTCCATTATTATAAAACTTATTTTGCTTTTCCCATGCCTATGATGAACATTAAATGCACTTCAGACTGTTACCATTGATTTTTCATTTGTCAAACGACGATTTGAGCTTCTTTCTAATCACAAGCGTCTACTAATGTCATATTTGGTGAGTTGTTCATAAGGCCATCTCCATTTTCTCCTCCATAACACTGATTACTTCCATTTTATCATCCCTTCAACTACATTTCCTCCTTTCTTACATTTTCTCAACACATCAACTATATTTCCTCCTACTTTTCTAAATGACCATATCTTTTGAGAAGATTAGCGACATCAACAACATGAAGGAACTACAGAAGGTGGTTGTTAATGTACACCATAAATGGTTGTTGTTTCCAACAACAAGGAGCACATAGAAATGATCGTCATAGACACACATGTAAGTTTGCTTACCGAGTCTATTTAAAATATGGAATACCTTATTTTGATGTATACATCTGTTTTCTGGGTTTCACAAATTTCCTAGATTTACTATTTACTTTTAACAAACGTTTTATTTTTTTTATTGTTTGATGTATAGATATTTTTTGTTGGGTTTCCCATGAAGTTGTAATAAAAACTTTTGTTGGTGGTTTATTCTTTGATGTTTACTTTTTCCATTAGGCAACAATACTTTTTATGTCTTAGTGTTAAAACATACTTCAATGCCTGTTTAGTTGTAACAAACATTTTTTTATTATTATTTGATGTATACTATTTTTTGTTGGGTTTCCCATTAAGTTGTAACAAACGCTTTTGATGGTGGTTTATTCTTTGATGTTTAATTTTCCTATTAAGCAACAATATTTTTTATGTCTTAGTGTTAAAATGGATCTTAGAAGCCTGTTTGTTGTTAACACATATATTTTTAATCGGTTTTTTACTTGCTTTTGTTTGGCATAGGAATATGACCTGGTCTTCAAACATTCGAGCCACAACTATATGGTGAAGTTCACTAGAGGGACATCCGTTAATGATGTTAACAAACATGACATTCCACTGAAACCTATCAACTTCACCAGTTTTGTAGATATCATGACTAGGTAATTTAAGAAGGATTTACTCATAGGTGAGAAATGTTTTTTATAAGCTTATATTGTTATATTGTTATATTATTATATATCATTTATTCAATGCAACTTTCTTTTTCATACATAATAGGAATGGTTGATATTATAGGTTTCGTATAGACCCAATCAGGGGGGAAAACAGCAAGTCAACTTCATACTCAGAGACCATGGGTATCTTACTTCTCTATATATACCACCAAATTCTAACATAACATATACTTCATCTTTTGTTCTAATTAACATTCTCATTCTAATTTTAACAACAACACAATCAACCGTACTCTTTGGGAGTCGCATGCCTCCCAGTTCATCAAATTCAACCAAGAGCGGGTCAACACGTTCGATCCAACTGTCGTTTTGCGTCAGTACGCAAAGGTAAAGGAAGAAGTTTAGCCTAATTATGTTGCTATTAACATTTACCCTAAAATGGTTTTATACTTTTATAGCCTAAAGCCAAACTATGTCTTTTAAAATGAAGGGAAATATCCATTTTCTGTTACAAATACTTACAATGTAACAAAATTGTATATCAATGATGATATGCCTTCTATCAAGCATTTTATTGAAAGGTGCCTTCAACTTGATATTTTTTGTTACTTTACTGCTGACGACTCCTTGATATTGTACATTATGACTTATTTGAGACATTTTTATGTAGGATCTCTAAGGATTCTTTGATTAATGTTTTAGGCCAGCTAAGCTCTCATTATCAACTATATTCATAAAACTCTGAAAATTCTCACCAAACCCCTGTTCAAAAGTTACTTGCAAAGGCTATTGTGCTTCCACTCCATGAAATTGTTAAACTTAGTGAAGTATACATTAAGCCTCATGCTTTAAAAAATATGAATATGCATCTATTTATTATGAACATTCACATTTTTTAAATTTAACATTTATTGCATATTACTTTCTGTGCTACCATTAAAAAACTTATTGCTTCTCTGTTTGGCTGGTATTATCAGGCTTGCCATTAGTGCCTGAAGGTTACTTGCAGTGATAAAGCTCATTTTGTGTGTGTGAGGATGTCCATTCAACAGAGGCAGAAATATTTAGGTAAGCTGGTTACTCAAAAATTTCTTATTGGATAGATATTCTTATATAGCAGCAAGACTGTCTCTTACCACGATTACTCATGCTATCTTAGGTATAAAATAGAAATTAAAGTTTATCATACTGGAAAATGTTATAAGTTTGTTTTCTGGGACAGAGAATGTGTTCAACTTATTGGGTGTATCCGCTGCTCAGATGCGAATACAACAGTTAAGGTTTATTCCTCATTTGCGATATGACTACTTACTAATTTGCTCAACAACTTGCCTGGTTTCTAATGCTGCTACTATCTTACGTAGGCTAGAATTGATGGTCCCTTGGAATTCCAAATTTGTTTACAAAAAGAGAAAGAGATTGTGGAAGCCACGAAAAAAGGGATTCACCATTGGTCGGTTGATATGGGTTCCACCAACTATGGAATAACTATTTTACTTGCGAATGATGTTGACAATATTGAAGGGTCCTTCCACTTATGAGGAAATTCGTAAAATAGGCGACACTCAATTTTATACATTTAGGGATGCCTGCTCTGTAACGGGTTTCCTTGAATATGATCGAGAATACATTGAGGCTATCAAAGAGGCGGGTCAATGGGGTTTAGGTCATTTTCTTCATAAACTTTTCACCGTCATGCTTTTGTCCGATTCTGTTAATCGACCTGGTCATGTTTGGAACGAATCATGGATTTTATTATCAGATGGTATGCTACATGCACAGAGAGAATTGGCGCAGAATTCAGGTTCAACATTTCAATCCATTGTTGCAGTGAAACAAATAGTGTATTTGTTTGTATTGTAATATTGTCACTATATTAATTACATAATCCCTAATTATAAACATACCTCTAATCCAACTTTGCCATGACTTTGTTTGATGGTATCAATGCTTACAGAATTGGTTTTATCTGAATCAGATTTACAGAATTTGACATTAATTGAGATTGAAAAACTACTTCAAGACAATTGACAGAGTCTAATCGATTTTAAACCAATTGCATATCCGGATGGCTATGTTCTGCAGCAGTTAGACAATCGACTTATATATGATGAAAGAAATTATGATGTACCCACCATGAGAGTTGAATTCTCTAATCTTTTAAAAGGTTTAACATGTTTGTCTGCATTATTACTAACTTATTGTCTCAATATCCCTTATATTCTGACCATTAACTATTTCTTCCTTTTGTTTTATTTTTCTATCATGATTAACATTGAACTTTATTATGTATCTATTAGATGAACAAAGAGGTATCTATGAAAGAATTATGGAGGTTGTCCAGGCTCAAAAAGGTGGTGTATTCTTTCTACATGGTTACAGAGGTACATGTAAGACATATATGTGGAGAACACTTGCAAGTTCTTTGAGATCTAAACATGATAAATGTTTAATTGTTGCAACAAGTGGAATAGATTCTCTTTTATTGCCTGGGGGTAGAACCGTACATTCAAATTTCAAGATACTTGTACCAACAATGGGAAATTCTACTTGAAAAATTGACTACAATGATGACGTTGCAGAGTTTTTAAGACAGACAAAACTAATTATTTGGGATGAGGCACCCATGACACACACACACATGCTTTTAAAGCACTTGACAAAACATTGAAGGATGTTATGAGTACCTACAGTACTTCAGAGGATTTGTTTGCTGGCAAGGTTGTTGTGTTCAGTGGTAATTTAAGACATATATTGCCAATTGTTTCTAGAGGGAGTTTTCTGATATTGTCCACTCTATGATAAATGTTTTTTATATATGGAATTTTGTTCAAGTCTTAACTTTAACCAAAAATATGCAGCTGCATTGTGGGCCAAGTGAACAAGATAAAACGGAAATTGATAACTTTTCAGATTGGCTTTTAAAAATTAGTGAAGGAAAAATTTCAGAGCCAAACGACAGTGTTTCCGACATAGACATACCCCCAACCTATTAAGAAAAAACTTCAACGACCCATTTTTTTCCATTGTCAATAGTACATACCCTGATTCCATTCATAATTATCAATCCAATGATTACCTCAAAGGTCGAGCAATACTCGCATCAACATTAGAAGTTTGATAACGCGAAAACGTATCGTATATTTGGCTTCATATGCATTGCTTTTTTACTTGATTAACACTTATTATTACACAGTATTTTATGTTTATTTCAGGTATTTATCGAATAAGAGATGTATAAGCAAGCAAAGTGGAAAATAGCAAAAAGGAAAGAAAAAGAGAATAAATGGAGAAAAATAGAGAGCATGGGCCCACAACACCAAATGGACATGTGGCGCCCACCACTTGGATGTGTGGCACCCGCCACATGACCTAAAGGGAGTGGTGGCGCCCGCCATAAAGCAAGGAAGTGGTGGTGCCCATCCCTCAAAAGGTGGCGCTCGCCACAGAGACCATACTAGGGTTGTGGCAACCGCCATCAACCCGGTCTCCCCTATTTTCTCTCCACCTTTTTAGCCACGACCTCCATAATTTTAGCCATGATTTCCACTTACCTTTTCAACCAACGAATGCTACAAGTAAGGGAAGTGGAAGTATATAAAGGAGGGGTCGGTTTTCTCACGTGTGTGCATTCACTACGCCAAATAAGGGAAAAGAGGGCGCTTATTTTGGCCTATAACAGCGCTTTTAAGCGCCCTCTAATCTGGCGCTGGCATAGGTAAAGACAGCGCTTTGTTCTCCTGGAGAAAGCGCTGTCTAAAGTGGCCATAAAGGGACACCTTAGAGGGCGCTTTCTGGAAAAAGCGCCCTCTAAAGTTGTCAGTGTAAAGTGTTTAGAGGGCGCTTTCTGGAAAAAGCGCCCTCTAAAGTTGTCAATGTAAAGTGTTTAGAGGGCGCTTTCAGGAAGAAGCGCCCTCTAAAGTTGTCATTGTAAAGTGTTTAGAGGGCGCTTTCAGGAAAAAGCGCCCTCTAAAGTTGTCAATGTAAAGTGTTTAGAGGGCGCTTTCAGGAAAAAGCGCCCTCTAAAGTTGTCAATGTAAAGTGTTTAGAGGGCGCTTTCTGGACAAAGCGCCCTCTAAAGTGTTAGTTATTTTAAAAAAATTTGTTTGAAAAACAGTGGATATATATTTAATTGGTAACCTGTTCGCATGCTGCAAAAGTGTAAAATTCATATTGATTTCATCCTTTTATCCAATGTTATACACCATTAATCCATTGATATATACAACATGAATCCATTTATATACAACATTAATCCTCCATATATACAACATTAATATATGATTCTTTGATCAACAATATACAACAACATATTCTCAAAGTACTACAATTAAGAGAATAAAACATAGCAACCAACACCCAGTGACCACTGTATCCAAAAGCTATCTAGTAGTTCTAACCAATACTAAACAAAAACGCCCATCCACCCATGGTGGCAAACATGTTCTGTATATCCAAAAGCTGTCTAGTAGTTCTATCGCACATCCATACAAAATAAGGCTCAACCAAAACAACAGATGGCAGCATAAGTAGTCCCCTGCAAAAAGAACACGTCCAAATGCAAATAACACAGAACTGTCAAAAGGCGATTGAGCAACAAATAGTAAACAATGGCATAAAGTTAAATGACATAGCTAATATTACCTGAATTCCTGCATGGCTGTTAAGGTAAAAATCAAATTCCCTAGGGTGACAAATGCTGGTGTCTACCACGGTTCCTTTGACAATTTAGAACAACAAAATCAGCAAAAAGTGATAAATTCAAATGATAATATATACCAGCTGCGTTGAGAAATATATTGAAAAAACCTGGCATAATATTTCCACTTCTATCGGTCTCTTTGGGGTTGACAGGAAAGAGACGGGTGTGATGTCTCTTTTGGACCACTACAAAAGTAACTTTAGGTAGATACCCATCCTCTACTGAGACACAAGCCTGATGAAAAAAAATAAAAATTAAACGCAGAGAATTTAGTGGTGTATTTTATGAACGACAAAGTAACAAGAAATCAACTTTGAGAAGTCCTAAATTCTGCCTACAATACAGGGCTGCAAAGTTGATGCAACAAAAAACATATAACAATATATGGTAAGTACCTGTATCTCCGACCATATTTTTTCTTTGCCAACCTTCAAGTCCGGACTTCTCCAATTATCACATGTAATCGGAATATGTTGTCGAACAAGGAAACCAATGTAACTTGCCAACCTTGAACCCTTATCTTTTGAAGATAGAATTGATATATGTTTAGATGGACATGTTCCATTGTCGTAGAGGGATACTTTCAAATATCCAGCATCATCATCTACGCGAATGAGGCTTGACGACAATAGAGCATCTCCATCTAAACAAATATCCAGCATCATCATTTTACCTGTAAAAAATAAAACAATTAAAATCAGATGACAAATGTAAAAACAATTAAAATCATAAAAGTCATTTTACCTGTAATAAAGAAAACAATTAAAATCATTTGACCTGTACCTTTTTCACTAAGTTCTCTTTCTTTTCTTGGTTGGAATATGTTCTACATGTCTCTTAACAACACGGGCGGTTGGATTGATCCAAATACCCTCATTATGATCATTTCTAATATATGAATCATTTGATATAATATTCTCATCTTGATCATTTCTGGTAAACGATTCAATCTCAACATCAATATCACCTTGATCTCCAGTGTTTTCATCAATTACTTTGTTGGAAAAAAGAACTATAGACCATTTCGTACTTTTCGGATCATTGACATAGAACACTTGTCTAGCTTGAGAGGCTAGAATAAAAGACTCATCTTTGTATCCCACCCTATTAAGATCCACTTGCAAAAATCCTGACTTATCCATTCGAATGCCGTTATTATTTTCAACCCACTTGCAACCAAATATAGGAATCTGAAACTTCTCATAATCAAACACCCAAATGCGCTCGATAACACCAAAATACGACAGATTTGCAAATTTGGGGTTTAAGTCCTTCACACTTGATATGTGCATTGCTTCAGCTACCACGGTGACACCACTATTCTGCATAGTACTTTTATCATCTTGTTCTTTGGTATAAAATGTGTATCCATTAATCGCGTATGCGCTATAAGAAAAAACATGGAAACTTGGACCATATGCTAAGCATCTCAACCTTTCTGTTATTGAAGCGGGATCTGAATAATACTTTGAATAAATATGATCCTTAAACCAAGGTATAAAACATCGATTGTGCTCTCGTACTATCCAATTTTCATTTCTATTGGGATTTAAACCTCGGAGAACATCCTTGTGAATTTCAACATACGGCTCAACCTCATTCTCATTGTGCAGAACATACAAATGCACTTGATCCCGTTCGACCCTTGATACTGCCACGATTTTATTTCCAATTAGATTTTTTCCTTCTTTCTTTTCGACAAGCTGAGACTTGGGGAGTCCGATTGACTGAACATTAGACAAATATTCAGTACAAAACTCAATCGCTTCTTCAACAATGTATCTTTCAACCATACAACCTTCTGGTCGACTTCGGTTCTTCACGTACCCTTTAATATTTTCATATAACGTTCAACAGGGTACATCCATCTCATATAAGCTGGTCCACACAATTGTGTCTCTTTCACAAGATGAACAACTAGATGTACCATTATGTCAAAAAATGATGGAGGAAAAAACATTTCAAGCTCACACAAAGTAATAACGATTTCTTTTTGCAACATAGGTAAGATCGCAGGATTGATCACCTTACTGCAAATTGACTTGAAGAAAGAACACAACTTAGTTATAGAGCTTCTTACTTTTTCTGGAAGAATAGAACGTATACCTATTGGGAGAAAATGTTCCATTATAACATGGCAATCATGGGTCTTTAAACTCTTTAACTTGAGGTCTTTCATAGACACAAGTCTTCTAATATCTGAAGAGTACCCTTCTGGAACTTTAACTTCACTTAGAAACTTACACAATGTTTTTTTCTCCTTTCTAGATAGAGTATAAGCAGCAGGCGGTAGATATGTTCGTTTTCCTTTCTTCAAGGGTCCTAATTCAGTTCTTATTCCCATCGCTATCAAGTCCTTTCTTGCCTTAAGGCCATCCTTAGACTTTCCTTGTATATTGAGTAACGTGCCAATAACACTTTCAAATACATTTTTTTCAATATGCATAACATCAAGAAAATGTCTCACATACAAGGACTTCCAATACGGCAATTCAAAAAAAACTGACCTCTTCTTCCACCCACTTTTGACAAGTGTGTGGGCAAAAGGCTTGCCAAACTGAGTATCCAAATCTTTCACCTTTTCAAAAATTTGATCACCCGTCAATATAGGTGGAGCTCTGCCTTGTTCTGTCTCTCCATTGAACGCCTTTCTCCATCCACGGTAGTGATGATTTGAATTTAAGAATCTCCGATGACCGAGAAAGACATTCTTCTGACCAAACTCCAAGCGCTTCCAATCTGTTTTATCTTCACAAACAGGACACGCACATTGACCTTTTATGCTATACCCTGATAGATTTCCGTATGCTGGAAAATCATTAATTGTGCCAAACAACATCGCCCTCAAGTTGAAACTTTCTTTCCTATATCCATCATAAACCTCCACACCGGTCTCCCACAAAATCTTTAAATCTTCGATTAAGGGCTTCAAGTACACGTCTATGTCATTCCCTGGTTGTTTAGGTCCAGAAATCAACATAGACAACATCATGTACTTACGCTTCATACATAGCCATGGAGGTAGGTTATAAATCATAATAATCACAGGCCATGTACTGTGTGAGATACTCTGGATACCGTGTGGGTTCATTCCATCAGTAGATAATGCCAAGCGAAGGTTTCTTGATTCTTCTCCAAATTCAGGATAATCATTATCAATTTTCAACCACTGTGGTGAATCTGCCGGATGTCGATACTTTCCATCTATAATTCTTTCATCTGCATGCCAGGTCAAGTGTCTTGAATCGGTTTCACTACGAAACATGCGTCTAAATCTCGGAATAACAGGAAAATACCACAAGACCTTTGCTGGAGACAACTTGTTCTTATATCGCGAGACACCGCATTTAGGACACTCATTTAACGATGCATACTCATTTCGAAACAAAACGCAATCGTTTGGACATGCATGTATCTTATCATAGCTCATGCCAATAGAGCACAACATCTTTTTGGTCTCATATGTTCGATTGGGAAGAACATTATCCTCAGGAAGCATATCTTTCAAAAGGGCTAATAACTCTGTGAAACTTTTATCCGACCACCCATTGCCCGCCTTTAAGTTGTACAACTTTAATACCGCAGACAATCTTGTGAATTTAGTGCAACCATCATACAAAGGTTTCTCTGCATCACTTACCAACCTCTCAAACATTTCAGGACAATCCTTAAGATCTCCTTCAAGTGCTTCTGCAATCTCTTCAACTCGATCACAATCGTATGTATCTGCGCCACTATAGTTTGAGGCATAGGTCGTACTATCCCCCGATTCAACATTCTCGTTACTTTTCTCACCATGCAAATTCCAACATGTATAACTTCGATCAATTCCATGCCTCATTAGATGCGATGTCAACTGAACTGCGTCAACCCGTTTCCCATAACAACAACCCAAGCAAGGACATATCATTCTACTGGGGTCTTCGGCGTGCGCAACGGCAAACTTAACGAATTCTGATACCCCATTCTCGTACTCTCTCGACAATCGATTGGAAGACATCCATGTATTATCCATTACTAATTAGAATAAACAAAAAACAATTTCAGAAGAGTTCAAACACATTCGGACCTAGGTCGTATAACCCATTGCATGCGCTATCATGGTCACTAAAAACCAACCGTCAATTTCCTATTGCATCCGCTATCATGGTCGAAACAAACGTAGAAGGAGGAAACGCGCAGTAATAAGGTAAAACAGAAATTGGGCAAAGCTAAAACAAAGCAATAACATGAAAAAGAAGGAGGAAACGCGCAGTAATAAGGTAAAACAGAAATTGGGAAAAGCGTGTACCTTTGATTGGTAGAAGGAGGAAACGCGCATGTAGATCTAACAGAGGTGGAAGGAAAACGCCTCAGAACCCTAACGTGAAAAAGAACGCTAATAACAGATAGTGAAATAACAAAATGCGCAGTATGTTATAATTTTAATGTTTACTAAAGGGGACAATAGAGGGCGCTTGTGGAAAAAAAGCGCCCTCTAAAGGGGGCCTAAGAGGGCGCTTATGAAAGCGCTCTCTAAGGCTTTCCAGAAGCGCTTTATAAACTGGAAATGTACATGGACTTAGAGAGCGCTTTTTCAAAAGCGCCCTCTAAGGGTAACCTTAGAGGGCGCTTCCACAAAAGCGCCCTCTATTGTTGTCCCTCCATTTTTTTTTTTGGCTTCACTTTAGAGGGCGCTTTGTTACAAAAGCGCCCTCTAAAGGGGGCCTAAGAGGGCGCTTCTAAAAGCGCTCTCTAAGGCTTTCCAAAAGCGCTTTATAAACTGGAAATGCACATGGACTAATAGAGCGCTTTTTTAAAAGCGCCCTCTAAGGGTAACCTTAGAGGGCGCTTTCTAAAAAGCGCCCTGTATTGTTGTCCCTCTATCTCCTCCTTATTTTTTCGCTTCACCTTAGAGGGCGCTTTATTACAAAAGCGTCCTCTAAAGTGCGTTGTCTATTCCAGTTGTTCGCTCCTTATTTTTTCTCTTCACTTTAGAGTGCGCTTTTGTAATAAAGCGCCCTCTAAGGGGCGCTGTCTATTCCAGTTTTTGGCGTAGTGATTTTTTCAATCAGATTCTTTTGGTTAGATTTTCTTAGGCAGTTTCTTACTTCGTAAAAGCAATAGACTCTCCATATCAGGGACTATTGCAATTTATTGTTTAAGCATTTGAATTTGATTGTAACGGTGTACTCGATTGCCAAAGCTTGCCGACATTGTTTAATTTGAAGAATCAAGATTCATTCCAAGTTCTCGATTTATATTCCAAGTTTTATTTTAATTGTCATTTTAATTACTTATGCCTTATTGTATGCTTCATTGTCTGAATACCATGTCTGTTACCGGATCCATGTCTGGCTAAACCCTTAGGTATCAGTATGTAAAGACCGTCGAAACGAAGGGATTCGTAAATAATTGGTGTTGGCTTTTATAAAATATTATTTTCCGGTTTTAGTTTCTTGTTTTATTCAAAACTGTTTTTCGTACGAGAGTACAAATCAAACAAAGGTTACGGTCAATAAAAACGAGAGTGTGAGACTTTAATCGGATAGCTGAAACTAGGCATTAATCCTAAACACAGCGAGAACGCTTTAGGATTAATTAGACTTTATTCATATTCAAAAAATACTTTGAAATTCATAATGAGACCGCGAGAGCCAAGCATTCTGGTTTAAGAGTATGGTCAGAGTCAATAAAAACGAGAGTGTGAGACAAAGTCCTTTTTATAAATAATTTCTACTGAAGAATATTTTGATCAATAAGATTACATCAACTATCTATTGAATCCCCGAAGTTTGATGCGTTACATACTGATATCCTTTTATTAAATATCTTTATTAATCTTCTGTTTACGTTATAGTTATTTCTCTTCATCCCTCCAATCTTAGATCGTTCCACGGCCTTAGATTTACATAGTAACATCAGATAACGATACGTTCGATTATTAGTCCTTGTGGTTTCGATAATCTTTAAAACTACGCGATACGACTGTGCACTTGCAGTCACAATTCCCATAGACTTACTAAGTCGCGATCAAAGTTGTTGATCAAATAAATGACCATGTCCTTGCTTTGATGCCATTTTTTCATATTCATCCAATTCTTTCACACTCTAAAATATATTTGGTCATTTTCAATAATCTTTTACTTTTTTGTTGCTAGGTGAAATACAGGATTACTATAACTCTAATTTTGTAGATCAGTCTGAGATTCATGACGCTAATGTAGTTGATATCCTCATGTCAGAGTTCCTCGGTTCACTAAGAACTTCTGGCTTGCCTAACCACCACATTAAGTTAAAGGTTGTAACACATGTTATGCTTATACACAACATCAATAAGTATGAAGGTATATGTAATCGCAAAAGGCTAATCATAACAAAGATGGAAAATCATGTGTTTGAATATGGCAGGAAAAGGTTGTGGAAAGTTGGTTTACATCCCTCAAATGGATATGTCACCCTCACAGTCACCATGACCATTCAAACTTAACAGGCGTCAATTTCCAATTGTTGTGTCATACGCGATAACGATTAACAAATCCCAAGGTCAATCTTTGAATACAGTGATACTTTACTTGCCAAAAGATGTTTTCACTTATTGTCAAATATATGTCGCACGTCACTACTAAAAAAGGAATAAAAATCTTGATACATGATAAAAATGACAACTTCAAATCTATAACAGCAAATGTTGTGTACAAAGAAGTTTTCAATAATATTTTATTGGTCCGTAATAACGGGTATGGTTTTATATAATTTCCAGCAATGTTATGAGCTTATGTTACTTACTTCATTTATTTGTGGGTTCAAGTCTTTTTAACAAAAATTTCCTTTCTGTAGCTTAAACATACTATAACATCATATTGTTCTCAATGTTGCGGCTCAAGTTTTGCATCTAAATCCACTTCCAGTGATTGGACTTTTTAATCCATATTTCACATTTTTGGGGAGGATGCTTAATGTAATATCGAAATTGCTGATGTAGTCGTAATTAAAAGCCATATGGATCTATCTCCTTTTCTGTTAACAACTATATTTGTTCCAAATCATTTCAATTATTTGTGCAATGTGAATATGGTTTATGTCATTTTCATATCGTGACATTTTCCTGTTTCGATTTTGAATTATTATACATATACTTTTGCAACTTTTTTGTTCATCATAAGGATAACATATTACATATTTTAACCGTCATCCATTGTAGCAATACAAATATCTATTACATAAACGGGAATTTATACACATCACATTTTTTTTTGAACGAAGTAACATCCGATCTAAATTGAATTCTGTCACCATATTTGAAGTTATTAGACAGACAAAATTCATCCCAATCATATGCTAATTTGGTGCGATATGGGTCTTCAATGTTCAACAGTCTTATATTATATTAGGAAGTGCAATTACATTTTCCAGCTTTTAACACTCCCACACGTGAACAGACCGAAATAATGTTTCTTACTACAAAGATAAGATGCGACATGACCACACTTACTGACCTTCAGGAACATCAAGATTTTCTCTGTTACTACGATACTTTTTTCTATTAGATACTAGATCTTCATTTCACGTCTTTAGTTTAAATTATTTTTACACTACTATAAAGTCCAGATCATTACAATATCCACACCATTATGATAATATACACAATTATGTCCCACCACCACCCTAAAAATATATGACCAAATTCTTAAAACACTTTATATTTACTCAAACAAAACATATTCTTACAAACCATACCTATCCAACCAGAACAAAATATTAATAAACAAACAACACATTAAATTCAAACCAAACTGCATTACATGTATGTCTCTGCATAGTCCTAGAACATTAGATTTAAAATGGCATATGCAGGATGAATACAACATTGGTGTTCCAAGGTACACATCCGCAGCATTGCCATAATTCATATTACATTAATCTTAATACTTGGCCAAAACAGGTTCCTACTACATATCCAACTAAAAGATAAAGGTTCCGTTTGTTTTGACTTTTTTTTTAAAATGATTTTTATAATGTTAAATATTTTAATGTAAAAAGAATTTACAAAGAAACTTTTCATAAAAACTTCAAATGAAAAATTTGTTTGAATAGTTATTCTTAAAATATTATTTTAGATATTTCATCATTTTATCGAAACTTTTTTTGGATATCAAATTTTTAAAAAATCACTTAATTTTAAAGTTATTTCAAATAGCTTTTCATAAAAATCATTTTTAAGATACAACTTTTTGAAAATTTTTTGATTTTAACTATGTTTTGATCTTTAATAATGTATATTTATGTTATAGAATGAACAATTCAATCTTTTAATTTATAAAAAATAAAATTAAAAAAATTTATAATACTTTGAAAAACATTTTTGTAGAATCTATTTTCAAAAATACAAAGAAAAAGTCTATATTTTTAAAGCTAAAACAAACTAGCGCAAAATTACACTTGTACTTCAAAACATATATCACAAAAACCACATTAAACATTCAACAACCTTATTTCAACTACCGGCACACACATTACAATTTCATCATTCATCTTCCAATGCCTGAAACCTACAGTTAACAGTTTAATACGGTCACAATCGATCGTGTAGCTAGAGGTTGACGAAGGTTGAATCCCACATTATCTCCTCTTTTAAGACTTCTATTCTTAGCAAAGTCGTATCAGCCATGCCCAATGAACTGTTCTACATAGTATTGCCTTTCTGCAGTGTGAACTTCACAATCATACACTTCTCTTGTGTCTGAGTCAACCAGCTTTATCCTACTAGGTCCCGTTAAGAAACACGACTTAATCACATGTTGTGGGATTTGCTGCACATATACATAACTTCAAAAATATATATATATATATATATATATATATATATATATATATATATATATATATATATATATATATATATATATAAAAGATTAAAACATAATCAAATAATTGTAAATGTATACTATCAAACTTACAAGAACATTTTTTTGGACGCTCTTCCCACTGTTGATTTTCTTCTCCCAGATAAAGTACCTAGGGCGGATTAACGTCATTTAACATCCACCCATGGCCAACATAGAAGTGTTTAAATGAATATAATATGCCCTAATATATGAATAAACTTTCTCACACAAAATCTGTTCTACCTTACACTGATCCTGAAAATCAGAATCAAGTGAATTGATATTTGCATAAACACTTGCTTGAAACGACTGTTCGAGGTGGATGAGTTGATTGAGTGTTACTGTGAGTTCAACTATGGTGGATGGTAAAGGAGGTAGTGGTGGTTGAAGATGTTGAGTCATGATCAAAATGAGAGCACCAATTGTTATGTGCAAGTTTAAAAATCAAAATTGTAACAAACTAAATCTAGTGTAATAAATTATTCCATTCATTTGTTTCCTTCATTCAGTAGAATCCAAGAGTATTTGCTGACAAATTCTTGGTGACTAAGTACTACTAGCTAACACGAATCATGGCAAGGTTTTTAGTAAGATTTTCCTTCTATAAAACTTAATCTTTCCTACCCTTTTTCTTCCTCCAGGGAACCACAAAGACATTGATATGAGATATTTGGATCTTCCACAATTTCTCTTGGCCCTGAGATGTGGGACTCTATCATCAGCATCTGTTATTCCAACCTCAGACAAATATTTTTGAGTTAGGGCGAGTTTGTGTGACGCTTGCATTTGAATACTCTGAATGTTTTGATTTCTTTTTTATTGAACTTGCTACTTTTTATCCTTATTTTTAGAGTGATAGAAAGTTATTTGAATTGATAATATGTATTGGTTTTGCATTTTTGTGATCTACGTGCTTGTTTTTGAGTTTATGTTTTAATGTTTGTTTGATTTTAATAATAGTTATTCTTAAAATAGTATTTTATATATTTTATCATTTAATTGAATTTTTTTTGGATATCAAAAATAATAAAAAAACATTTAATTTTGAAGGTATTTTAAATAGTTTTCATAAAAAATATTTTTTAAATACAACTTTTAAAAAAAACTGTGATTGTGATTAATTTTTTTTATTTTTAATAATGTATACTTGTGTTATAGAACGTCAAAATAATTTTTTTTAATTTAGAAAAAATAAATATAAATAACTTTATAATATTAAAAAAAATAATTTTATAAAATTTATTTTTAAAAATATAAAAAAAAATTATTATTAACAAAGGGCGTCATGAAAAGTAAAAACTACTATAATTTTTTTTTAAAAAAAGGATGGGACATACACTACAGGTGCGAGGTAACGAAAGGCGTCATAAAAAGTGAAAACTTTACCTCAGTTTTAAAAAAACGGTGGATATGTGAAAAAGTCATGGGTTTGATACCCAAGAAAATCTTTTTGCAATTCTGAAATGGCGAAAACACACATCCCCTCGATTTTGTAATTTTGCTGACGGATATACCATATTTTCACCTCGGTTATCTCATAAAACCAAAGAGTAATATAATTTTTGAGTTTATTAAATCTAATGTGGATTGCTCATTTCACTAAACTCTATATTGAACATATAACTTCTAAATATTGGTTAGGAAAATAACTATATGAACAATTGTGTTATATTTGAAGAACAACTTACATTGATTGTAATTTTGAAGCATTCTGCAACTCATCATTCTTCTCACGTTGTTTTATGATTAAAATCTCTCTAATATTTCAAGTTCTTTATTCAACACTTCCTTTTCTACTAATTCATTCTTGAAAGCATAAAATTTGATGATTTGAAAAATGAACAAATATGGAAGAAAGTTGAACAAACACTATAAGTATTGGAGAGATTTTAACAATAAAACAACGTGAGATGAATGATGAGTTGCAGAATGTTATGTTGAGATTAATCATGTTAATCACTATAGTTTAAGCTAATACAGTTGGATTAGTTTTATTAGTTAGTTGAGTTTACTCTATTGTGATTGGTAGTTATGAGATAAAGTTGCAATATATAAAGCAATGCATTGCCACATGTAAACAACACAATTGAATAACAGTTTCTTGATATCTTCTTCTTTCTCCTTCTGTTATTTTCTCTGTCAATTCATCTTTCTTTATGTTAAACAGTTAGCATTGTTTTTGTTATGCTTCTCCATTGATGAAGCTGGATTAATCATAATATGGTATCATTCGCCAATTCGATCCTCCTTCCGCTGCTATCCAACTGAATTTTTCTTACACCATTTCATCTCTTCTTTCAATTCTTTCTGCATCCATGGCTCTCTCTCGAGCTTCATCCTCATCAACTGATCCTGCTTTGGATCAAACCTCACCCTATTTTGTTCATCCCAGCGATGGCCCTGGTTCTGTAACAGTTCTTCCCAAACTCACTGGCTCCAATTATCATTCATGGGCTCGAAGCATGAAGAGGGCTCTTGGTGGCAAAATGAAGATTGAATTCATTGATGGATCTCTCACTGTTCCAACAGATTATTTTGATCCATCTCTGCGTGCTTGAAACTGCTGCAACATGCTTGTACATTCTTGGATCATGAATTCTGTTTCAGATTCAATCTCACAGTCCATAGTTTTCATGGAAAATGCGCTTGATGTGTGGAACGATTTGAAAGAAAGGTTTTCTCAGGGTGATCTCATACGAATTTCTGAGCTGCAACAAGAAATTTACAACTTAAAGCAAGAAACCAAATCAGTTACTGATTTTTTCTCTGATCTTAAAATTCTTTGGGAAGAACTGGATCTGTATTTACCTTTACCAACATGTACCTGTCGCATAAAGTGTACTTGTGAGGCTATGCGCAGTGCAAGATCCCATCACCAGCTACTGCAGATTATCAGGTTCTTGACTGGTTTAAATGAACAATTTGCTGTAGTGAAGTCCCAAATCTTGTTAATGGATCCTTTGCCAACTATGAATAAGATATTTTCCATGGTGATTCAACATGAGCGCCAACTCCAGCTTCCTATTCCAAATGATGAATCTCAAACATTGACTAATGCAGCTGATTCCAAGAGGTTTGGAGCAAGAAATAATGCTTTCAAACATGGTGTTCGCATTTGCACATTTTGTGGCAAGACTAACCATACTATTGAAAATTGCTTCAAGAAACATGGTGTTCCACCTCATATGCAGAAACAGTTTCAGAATTCAGCTAACAATGTGGCATCAGATGGATCTTCATCTCATGGTGTTGATATTCAAAGTGACAATTCACCTATGACTCAAGGTCAATTCAGTGCCTTAATGGATCTACTTCATAAATCTAGTCTTGGTCAATCTTCAGGACATGCTTCTTCCAACCAAGCTGCTGTTGGTCATCCATCAACAGGTAACACATATCATTGCATGCATAGTAGTATTAATGGCTCTTGGATCATTGATTTTGGAGCTACTGATCACATATGTAGCTCTGTCAAATGGTTTCAGTCACATAAGAAAATTATTCCCATCACTGTTAGATTACCAAATGGACAATGCCTTGTTGCTAATCACTCTGGCACAATTTATTGTTCTCCTGATTTCATTGTGCATAATATGCTTTTGCTCCCTGAATTTTCTTTGAATTTATTATCTGTTTCAAAGTTGTGTGAATCCTCTAATTACAATGTCAATTTCCTTAAATCACAATGTGTCATACAGGACAAACTCACTCTGAAGATGACTGGTTTTGCTGAGCAGAAAGATGGATTGTACTATCTAACACTGAGAGATAATGATTCACCTGCTACACACACACACACACACCTGATTTAACCTCTGCTTTAGCAGCCAATGTCATTTTACCTGATAAAGTCTTATGGCACTTTAGATTAGGACACTTATCTCAAAACATATTATTGTACCTACATTCCCAATTCCCTTTTATCAAAGTTAATCATAAAGATGTCTGTGATGTTTGTTGCTATGCTAGACAAAGAAAACTCCCTTATACTGTTAGTAATAATAGAGTTGTACACCCTTATGACTTAGTTCATTTTGATATTTGGGGACCTCTTGCAGTCCAATCTTTACATGACCATTCATACTTTTTAACTACTGTTGATGATTGTAGCAGATATACATGGATAACATTAATGAAAACCAAATCTGAAGCTAGACAGCATGTTATTAATTTTGTCAATCTCATAGAAAACCAACATAAGCTCCATGTCAAAATTATCAGAACAGATAATGGCCCTGAGTTTAACATCCCTAAATTTTTTTCATCTAAGGGAATCATCCATCAAACCAGCTGTGTTGAATCTCCACAACAAAATGGTCGTGTGGAGAGGAAACACCAACATTTACTAAATGTTGGAAGAGCCCTCCTTTTTCAATCAAAACTTCCAAAAGAATTCTGGTCATATGATATCCTACATGCAACATTCATTATAAACAAACTCCCTACACAAGTTTTAAACAATCTTTCTCCTCATTTCGTACAACACAATGCACATCCAGATATGCATAGTCTTAAAGTATTTGGCTCTCTTGCTTTTGCATCCACGCTGCATATGCACAGAACAAAACTAGAGCCAAGAGGTCGAAAATGTGTTTTCTTAGGATACAAGAATGGTATGAAGGGTGTGATACTCTATGACATTAACAGTCATACAATTCTTGTCTCTAGAAATGTCATACATCATGAACATATTTTCCCTTATTCAAATGTTAATTCCACTAACTGGATCTACCATCCTTACAAAGATCCTAATGACTCACCATAAAATGAACCTATCATACATGTTCCATCACAAAATATTGAATCCACAGCTGAGGAACATGAGCCTTATCCTAACACAACCATTGACACACTGCACCCTGAACCTTTGGATAATACTGATGAAAACCATGACACTCAACCTGTTCCTGATACACCAGATATTGACAACATCCAATCCAGGCCTGTTAGAGCTAAACATACACCTCATTATCTCTCAGATTATGTGTGCAATACATCTGATGTATCAGCAGTCAAGTCATCATCAGATACAACCAAAACTAATTATCCTATTTCAAATTATGATTCCCTGCATTTTGTTTCTGCATCTCATCATGCTTTTGCATCCAATATCACTTCTACACATGAGCCAAAGAACTACAAATAAGCATGTTTGTCTGAACATTGGATCAAGGCCATGAAGTCTGAATTAGATGCATTAGACAAGAATAGGACTTGGAACATAGTTGATCTGCCACTACATGTCAAACCTATTGGTAACAGATGGGTTTTCAAAGTGAAGCATAGAGCAGATGGCACAATAGAAAGGTATAAAGCTAGACTGGTTGCAAAAGGGTACAACCAAATTGAAGGGCTTGACTTCTTTGACACCTTTTCACCTGTAGCAAAGCTTACCACTATCAGAACCCTTCTTGCAACTGCAGCCATCAACAATTGGTTTTTACATCAACTGGATGTTAACAATGCTTTTCTACATGGGGAATTGCAGGAAGATGTGTATATGACTATACCTGAAGGTGTTACATGTCACAGGCCCAACCAAGTATGCAAACTCCAAAAGAGTTTATATGTTCAAAGAGGGGTTAGTGAAACAAACAATTGACATTAAATATAATAAAGTAAACTAGATGGAACAAGATAAGAGTTGCACAAAGAATCACAAAAAACACAATCTCAATCTCAATATCAACAACAAAAACAACAAGAAAACAACAACAACATCAAACACAACATCAAGAACAACAACGTCAATAAACAAAAACAATATAAAGAACAACAACGTCAATAACCTTTATGGTTTAGGGTCTCAAAACAAGAACAACAACATCGACAAAAACAACATAAATAACAACAAAAACAGCAACAAAAACTCTAGGGTTTTGAATCTCAACAACAACAACAACAACAATATTAGTAGTGATGTATGACGTACTAGATCTCTGAAGAGGAAGTAAAAGAAAATGATTTGGATCTCTGAAGAAGAAAAGAGAGTCCTAAACACATAACATCTTCGTATTGAATATGGTATGCGTTTATGGCTCTCATTGTTTAGCGCTCTTTGTTAGGGTTCTGTTTGTGTTGTTTAGACAAATGAAGCTTCACTCAATTCTCATATTCCTTGGAGAATAAGTGTTATTTCGTTGGCTGGAGAAAAAGTATTCTTTCGCTAGGGCTCGAGAAATTAATGAGGTAGACACTGAGGGAATAATAAATATAAAGAGAATAACAAGAACAATACTAATGGATAATAACAAGAACAACAATAATAGACCAAAACAACAACAACAACAACAATAATAACATATAGGAGAATAATGTTGACATAGTTTTTTGGTTCACTAGGGCTTCTTGGAGTATAAGTGTGTTGGTGTAAGCCCTAGAGGCCAATAGATTTTGGTACTTGTATCGAATAATAAAAGGCATTCTCTTTAATATGGTTGATTAATAAAGTCCCTGGAATAGATAGTCCGTTTAATGTATTAAGTGTGACTTAATCATGAGAACACATTAAACATAAGGACACTATTCCTAAAGTATCCGTAGTCGAGCTTTAGTGTGAAGTGGGATAACATTAAAGCATTAAGACTATTATGTTTGTAGACTGATGATCATATCTCATGGATCATGGATAAAGAGTTATCAAGTCTTAAACATAGGTATGAATATTAGGAGTAATATTTATACCGGATTGACCCGCTATGAGAATACTATATAGAAAGTTATGCAAGGTGTCATAAGTCATTCTCATGGTGATAATAGTGTATTCCACTCTTCGACCTGAAACCACTATGGATCCTAGATGTAGAGTCGAGTGCTTTATTGCTGATCCAACGTTGTCCGTAACTGGATAACCATAAAGACAGTTGATGGGTACTCCACGAAGCATGTTGAGGGACATGAGTGACCTAGATGGAATTTGCCCATCCTGCATAACAGGATAAATGTCTATGGGCCCAATATTGAACTGGACAAGGATGACACGGTTTATGCCTTGTGTTGAATATAGACATAAGGGCAAAAGGGTAATTATACACATAATTATTATCACAGAAGGAATTGTCAGATCACTTGACATTTTCGTGTCTTGGGTAGCAGTGATGTGTTGCTAGATATCGCTCACTGTTTATTATGTTAAATGCGTGATTTAATATAATTGCCAACGTCACGAAAACCTACAGGGTCACACACAAAGGACGGATTGATGAGAGATAGAGTAACTAAGGAATATCGTAAGGTACGGTACCCTTAAGTGAATTATAGAACATCGTAAGGTACGGTGTACTTGAGTAGAATACGAAATATGGTAAGGTACCATGGGCTTAAGTGATTTTGGGCATATTATAAGATATGGGCCAAAATACACTTAAGTGGGCCTTTTAGCTTAAAGCCCACACAAGTGGTTCTATAAATAGAACCCTTGTGCAGAAGCAAAAATTTGCGGTTGCATTATTTTCGTTTTCTCTCACTCTCTCTCTCTCACTCAAAGCCTTCATTCGTACCAGCTAGCACTGAGATTGAAGGAACCCGTTCGTGTGGACTAAGTAGAGACGTTGTCATCGTTCAACGTTCGTGATCGCTTTGTGGATCTGCATCAAAGGTTTTGATCGTCACAAGAGATCTGCATCAAAGGTTTTGATCGTCACAAGAGATCTGCACCAAAGGTTTCGATCATCACAAGAGGTAAATATTCTATCACTGATCATGACCATTCGTAAGGATCTCTAAAGGAGAAATTTTAATTTCCGCTGCGTTTTGGACCGCAAATTCTCCTTCAAAGTGTTCTTTCGTTGGCTGGAGAAGAAGTGTTCTTTCGGTAGGGCTCAAGAAGTGAATGAAGTAGACACTAAGTGAATAAAAAATATAACGAGTATTTACCACGGTTATATTGCAAACCGAGGTAACATATCCAATGTGAAATCTATAAAAATTAAAGACGCCTTTTTGGTTGCAAAAAGAATAATAATTAGAGAGTATTTATCTCGGTTTTAAAGAAAACCGAGGTAACATATCCGACGTAAAATCTATAAAAATTAAAGACGCCTTTTTGGTTCCATATAAAGCATAAAATTGCAGGAGTTGAGAATCAAATCTCAAACCCTGGGCATATATTTATGTCGTTTTTTCATAAAATCGAGGTAACATATTGATTTTTTTTTAAAAATAAAACAAGACACTCATGTTACATACACACTCGATTTTATATTGTTCGTGGTGAAAACTTCGTCATAAAAACATTATTTGTTGTAGTGATAAAATCTAACCCATTAAAGTATTAGAAAAATAATAGTTTGACCAATGTTTTAAGAACCAGACCGGAGATCGAATCGATTAAACTTATGATTTAAGGTTCAATTGGTTCGTCGGTTAAGGATATGGTTCAACCATTTATTAAATAAATTAATAATATGAAATTAAATTTCATAAATATGTCACACATAATCATATATTCACAACTTAATAAAATAAATATTTTGAAAATCAATTACAAATTTAACACAATAACATCGATAATACATATAATAACATAACATAATCTTACACTTCATTTCAACCTTCATTTAAGAATAATTTGACCAAATTAAATAATTATAATAAAATAAGTTAAACTAATTCAAACCAAAATTAAAATAATAGAATATAATAACTAAAATAAAGTTCAAATAATTAAGAATACCTAAATTAAATAAGATAGAATACTAGAAATAAATAATACAATATACTTCATTAAACAAAAAAAAAACGAATTTGAATTGAACTACGATAAATAAGTCTTAACTGATAACAACAAGCAATATTGACTTGAACGACAATCAATATTGAATTGGATATCGTGACTATGTTTGAAAGAGACGACGTGATGATGATAAAGTGTGGTTGAAAGAAAAACTATAATCGAGTGACAAAATTTAGAAGTTTGTATGGTTGTAAAAAAATACGGATTTTTTTTTGTGATTGTGAATGTATGTTAAATTTTGATATTGACATATTAAAAATATAATAAAAAATGGTTAATTTGATGCATTTTTTTTGAACCGGACGGTTTTACAAAACTGACCCGGGTTCTTTGGTATGAATGGTTTTGGATGGTTCATTTCAGTGTTTTCGATTTTATTTCGGTTTTGACCCACTAACAATTTTGAAAGGTTGATCCAATCGGATGTATCTCCGATTCTCGGTCCAACCGATTGAACCAATCGATTCGGTCTTCTTTTGAAAAACATTGAGTTTGACATGTCTAACTTATCTCTCAATTTAAAAAAAAAACACAAATAGGAAAGGAATCTCATCAAATATATAATCAATAAAAATTGATATCGCCTAATCTATTTGCAGATGCATATCCCTCTTTAAAAATGCTAGATATCTTAAATCTAAAAAAACATATAATATATAAAATATTATTCTATTTAATTAAATAATTAAGGAATATCATTAACCAATTAGTTAAATTACATCTTTTATATTTTTTTAAGATAAAAATGAAAATATTTATAACATCTTAATTATAATTTATTATAAAAATCATACACATGATAAATTTTTGTGATTAAAAACTTACTCAAAATTAATAATTTTTAAATAAATTTAATATAAAAAAGAACAATTATAATCTTTGTACACTTCATTGTCTCCTATAAAATTTTAGAAAAGAGATGACTATCATAAATTTCAAATTACTCTCATCTATATTACTCACATGTATTTCTTTATCGATAAAAGACATTTAATTTATATTAAAAAAATATTATTTATCTATTTTTAAATATTTTTTTATCTTTTAGGAATACAACAAATATTTGTTATTAGTTAAATTTAGTATTTTTAAATAAAAATTTATTTTTATAAGTTAATAAGTTATACACGTGATAAATATTTGTAGTTAAGATTTTAATTTTAATTAATTATTTTTAATAGCTTTATTGTGAAAATAAAAATAATTATAATACATTAATTATAATTTTTATTTGTTTTCTTAAAAAATGATTCTCTGAAAAATCTTTGAAACATACAAAAATGATGAGCTATGGTTATTATGTTTTAAATAACATTAAGAAAATACTGCGAACAATTATACTACACCAACAGTAATTTTATCATATTTTTCGATTATTTTTCTAGCAATGAGTAACTCAAAAAGTTGTTCAAATACATAATTAATATGGAGAAAAAAACTCATGTCACTAATCTATTAATTAAATTTAATATTTTTCAAATGATTTTTAAGTGAAAATTTATAATAATTATAGTTTTCAAATTTAATTATAAAATACATTAACTATAAAAAATTTTACATGATATTTTTAATAGAGATGGTTATTAAAGAAACCGATAGATTGTTCAAATAGAAACACAAAACAAGAATTTGTTAAAATTTATATTTTATTTAGTATTTATTATTCACAATTCAATTATGTGACATAATTTTTTTTATTTAAAGTAAGTCATTAAAGAAATTATTGTAACATATAATTTATAAAAATGATAAATATTCGACCATATATCATACATTAATATATTTTAAAGTAATATATTTTATATTGATTATATTTATATATCAAAATGAGACATATTTATAACCACTCATTTAAAAAAAATATTAAACAAATATTTCCAATCAATACAATAAAAAAATACAAATAAATACATATGACTGATCATATTATAGATAACTATTTATCACCAATACATAAAAAGTATAGCACAAAAATTTGTGTTTGACTATTATAGAACAAACAAGGATTACAACATTTTAATAATATAATATAAATAATATTAAATAAATTTTTGAATTAAGATGTTAAATCCTTTTATATTTTCAAAATTTATTTTGATATTTAAATGAAAGGACCAAACATATCAATTAGGGGTGGTAAAATGGCCGTCCGCCCCACCTTACCCTGACACACTTTAAGCCCGTCAGAAAAATGGGTGGGGCGGACAAGCCCACCAAATAAAATTGGATTTAAAAATTTAACTCGCTCCGCCAAGGTGACGGGTTGGCGGACGGCTTGCTTACCCGTCAATTTTTTTCTTATTTTTTAATAGATTAATATGCTTATTTTTATATTTTAGAATCATTTTTTATAAAATATTTTTGTAACAAATTTTACTTAAAAACATTTTATATATTCATAAATAAATATATAAAATAGAATCATCAAAAAGTATTCAAAAACTATAGTTCAAGTATTAACCTTCATCCAACAAAAATAAATATTTTGAGTGTTTGATAATTAGGTTGGTTGGCCAACCCGTTCATTTTTTTGACGGACTTAAGGCGGGACGGACTTACAGAAGGACGGACTGAACGGGTAGGCGACACAGAATTTCAATCCAACGCACCATTTTCTGACGGGTGCGCGGTCGGTTCGGCGGACCACGACTAATTTTGTCACCCCTAATATAACTCTAATCATTTTATTTAAATACATAAAATAGATTTGATTTACTATAAAAATAAATCTTATTTTATTTACATACTTAACTTTAATTATCTCAAATATACATTATATTAATTTTTATAATCAACGAATTATAATATTTTTTTATATATTACTAATAATTAATATAACAAAATATTCTTATTTTTTCTCTTTCCATGTAAACAAAATATTTTTTGATGAATATATAATAAAATTTATATAGAAAAAGAAACTACTCTATCTTTTTATGATAAAATCAATCCAGGAGAATTCAAAAGTGTTTATTCTTGTTTTTTTCTTTCACACAGGAAAGGAGTATGATTAAGTTTGCGATGCACATTCACGAGAGAAATAGCTCATTTCCTTCCATAAAATTTGTGGTGTACAAAACTATAGGCAAAAGATAGAGTCCTTATGACGAATAATTGTCTAATTCGTATATTGAGCTTATGGTCTAGAATCAATTTTTTTTTAAAATAATTTTTTTTTTAAAAATCGAAAAAAATCAATAATTCAAAAAAAAAAATCAAAATAGCCAGGTTTAGAAGATGATGCGGCAGATGAATTGGCGCACCTCCAAAGTATTAAGAGGAGGCGCCAATAGCATTGACACATGCATTGGGCTCCTCATGAGGAGGCGCCAATGCTATTGGCGCATGCATTGATCCTTATGAGGAGGTGTCAATGCTCTTGGCAGCTAGGTGCAATGAATGGTTTATGTGCCAATTCATCTGGCGCATACATCCATTGTAATTTTTTAAAATTTTTTTAAATTTTTTTTTTAAATTTTAATTTTGTTTATTTAATAAATAAAAAATAATAATGGAAAAAAATAAATTTATTGATGATGTAATAATTAGTTAACATTGGACTGACAATAAACTAATGACCGACCCGATTATAACGTCCCCCAGTTCCACATCCAAGTGCGTTAGTTTGTCTCCGAGGTCTCCCACTATTTTCTTGAGGTGTTTAAGGTCTTTGTGTGCTGACCTGATCGAGCGATGGCTGGTGGAAAGGTCCGGCGGAAGTTCCAGCGGTATTTGACAGATGTGTCATCATTTGTTTCTAATATCCGGAGGGGCTCTGACCAACGGCGCTTCCGTAATGGAGTTCGGTGCCCATGTCATCGTAGTTAGGTCGTTGGGGTTAGGTGGATTGGGGACGGTATAGTTGCCCAAATTGGGCCATTGAATCGTTTTGGAAACGAAGCAATGGTTTCTGGGGCATACTATAGTTAAACAATGATTAGGTGTTATGTTGATGGGATGTTTGGGTGGTCATTGGTGGGGGCTACGATGAAGTGACCCATATGAATCATCTGGACTATATACGGTTGTGGTTGCGGGGTTGATTCTTGGTATTGTGTTTGGGTGGGTGGTATGAATGGATTGCGACGTTGGATGGTTGGTTGTTGGGTGGATGGCTTGAACGGGTTGCGAGGTTGGGTGTTTGGTTGATGTGTGTATGTGGTAGGTTGATGTTGTGTGGTTGGTTGTTGGGTTTGGGTGGGTTCACATTGGTGTTGGGTGGGGAATTATTGTGGGGCGTACGATGACGAAGCAAGTTGGCGTGGATCCATCAAATACCGCAGCGCAGATACAAATTGTTGAGTTGTTACCGACCTAAACCATGCCATATATTGTTGAGTCGGTCTTGCACCATGGATGACTGGTTCATTTAAGATGTGTTATCGCCGATTCCTCCATTGACGACACATCTCTTTTGGAAAGTCTCTCTAGTCAGAATAATCCCATTGTGCATCAACCATTTTTTGATGCCAATTCCCTAAACATGTGGGAGATTTTGGAATCTGTTGTAGCATGCCGAACTGCAGTTTGACCTGGTCACTCTGGTACATTTCCACCGTAGTGAATCGGATAATCGATGTCTTAGCTGTCCAAACTGCAGCGTCGTCATGGTTCACATCATGATCCAAACCCAAATATGGTCTCCAGATAAACTGTAAAACAATAAGAAACAATTAGATGGAAAATAATTTGATAAGTATTTTTAAATTAAAATATAGTTGGTTAGGAGTATTACATCGTCATGTCCAATGTGGTCCAATAGATTGCGATAGACTACAATAGCGTGTTTCAGACACCTATTGTAGTTCATCCCCCTTACTGACCACCTTAGATAAAAAAAAGTGAAAAATATTATTTACTGTTAATTATAATATAAAATATAATTAACTAAATGGTAAAGTGTTAGACTTACTTGGTTGCAAACGGGAATACGAATGGGCGCTCGTTTATCGGGGCGAGCGACGACATTCTTGACCAACCCCAAGCTTGAAGCAAATACGCACATAAAAAAAAAGTACAGGTATTCTTTTTGCAGTTTTACACATTGCACTATATAGATGGGCCAACATAGTTGAACCCCAACTATATGTGTTTACCTTATTAATGTTGTGTAATAAAGGTAAATATATTATATCTACAGAATTACCTGTACTTTCTGGAAACAAAAAATTACCAAATAAAATCATAATATAACACCAAGCTTTTATTATTTTCTCGTACTCGGTTGAATCTTCGGACAATACTATACTAATATAACATTGTTTAAGGTATTTTAAGTTTATACCTTGCCCCCTTGCTTAACCGAATGTCTCTCCCTCAGTTTCGTCGTCTAACAAAGGGGCACCCAATAATTCATTGCAGATAGAGTTGTCTTGGTTAACTCTACCATTCACGGCCTTTCCATCTATACGGAGACCCAACAACATGTACAGGTCCTCAAGTGTGACGGTGCACTCACCAATCGGAAGGTGAAATGTGTGGGTCTCGGGTCTCCAACTCTCAAACAAAGCAAGAATGAACTTGTAGTCCACATAGTACGAAACAATGTTGAGTAGATTTCCAAATCCATATCCTCTAATATATGGTTCTATTAAAGGATCGTGGGGCACATATTCATGTACACGACATCTAAAACGCTTCGGATCCTAATAACAAAAAAGTAAGAAATGCAATAAGAAGAAGAAATACATAATCAACAAAGACAACTCTATAAGAAGTAACAAAGGTATACGACTAAAAAACGGAATAACAAAGGTATACGACTAAAAACGGAATAAGTAAAAAGAGAGAGATAACATACAAATGCCGAGATATTCTTGAGTGTTCCTCTGTGTTCATCGCCCATAGTCAACAAAGACATGATTTGATGTTGCAGAGCTTGAGTGTGGTAGAGAAATAATGTGACAAAGAAGAATATAGATGAGTAGTGATGAAGATGATTTGATATTGTTGATATGAAAGACTATTTATATATGAATGAGTTAGTAGGTTTGTAACCTAAGAAGAATGACATTGGTTGCATGCAATGGAAAAATAAGACAATGGAATGACAAAATGCAGACTACCCTTAGCTTTGTCTTTGTCCTAGGCGCATGTGAAGAATCCACATGCAAAGGAAGAGTCGCCTTTCCTCTTGGAGCCTGCATGTGATTCTTCACATGCAAGGAAGAGGCGCCCTTACTCTTGGAGCCTTAGTGTAAGGAATGGGAAGGGGCGCCCTTCCTAGTGGCGCCTTAGTTAATTTGAAGTGAAGGGGAGCCCTTCCTCTTGGCGCCCAAGTTGCTTTATGGCGCCTAGGGAATGGGCGCCTGTTAGGAATATTAGGGCTCAGAGATTCCTTGCTTAAGAGATTTCTGGATTCCCTGGGCGCATGTGTGTTCTTGTCACTCTTGTCACTGCTTGTGGATTCTTTTCACTACATGCATGGTCATATCTGTACAGACAAACCAAGTGATCAATGCAACGCTATTTATGCTGTGCATATGAACAACTTAGCAGTGCATTCAATTCCTGTAAAGAAACTTAGATTTTTAATATTTTAACAAAATGTCTTCCACACAACATTACATGATCAGTACCCATGTCGAAGGTGAAATATTTGATCATCAGTTGTTTGGTTTTTGTTTTCGAAACACAGAGGTAACTCGATTTACAATAAATCGACGATCAAATTTTTCACATCTGAAGCAAAGAATGAAAAGAAATTGCAGTGCATTAATGTGGGCCAAATCATCTATAAAAATCTGGTTTGGTTTGCAGAAAACCAGGTAAAATTTTATCAGAAGAAGATTCGAGATGATGACGATGTTCAACATATGTTTGTCAGTCACGAACAATCCAGTTACAACGATATAGAGTTGTATATATTACCACATCAATAACATGTGTCTCAGTCATTGATTAGTCACAAGTATTTTGTGAGACTGATGACGAACAAGCTGAGGTGTTCCAGATGACGAAGAAGAAGAAGCCGAGATCATGGTTGATTCAATGGTGAACGCTGATGAGAAAGAGGAGCCAATACCAGCAAGTCATGTATACTGTCCACCCCAACACATGAAAAGGTTGGATTTGGGTTCAGATGAACCTTCATCAGATGTATGGTACAATCCTTACGTGAAAATGTAAGGATCTTTGAAACAAGGAGACACGTTTCGCACAAAAGAGGAATGTGTAAAATCCATTAAAATTTCCACATGCAACTATCAACTGATTTTAGAGTTGACAGAACTGACGCATCGAGGTATAAAGTTTATTGTCCGAATGAGCACTTCCTTTTTAGGTTGTCAGCTTCGTACCGGAAGAGGAGCGAGTCTTGGGAGATTGGATCAATGGGTCCAAATCACACATGCATGCTGACAAACCCAATGCAGGATCATCGTAAATTAAGCTCTCAGCTAATATGTGATGAAATATTGTCTGTCATTGGCGATAATCTGTCGTTAAAGGTGAGTACAATAATCTCGCATATTAGGGCAGAGTACGAGTACACTCCATCATATAGGAAGGCATGGATAGCTAGGACAAAGGTTGTTGAAAAAGTGTTTGGAAATTGGGAGGAGTCTTACAAATAACTTCCAAAATACATGTTGGCGCTAAAACAATATGCTCCCGGGGATATTGTCAAGTCGGAAACATTTCCCGCGTATACACCAGATGGTACATGTGCTGTTGGAAATGGAATATTTCACCGTCTCTTCTGGGCGTATCAACCATGCATCATAGGTTGTTATTTCTGTAAACCAATTATACAAATTGATGGTACATGGTTGTACAGAAAATACAAAGGAACGTTACTGATGGCAGTGGCACAAGATGGGAACAACAACATTTTTCCAATCGCCTTTGTCCTAGTTGAAGGGGAGACTGCTGAGGGATGGAGTTTTTTCCTAAGAAATCTCCGATTGCACGTTGCACCTCAGCCTAACTTATGTTTGATCTCCGACAGACACCCTTCAATCATCAGTGCATATAATAACATTGATCACGGCTGGAAAATCCTCCTTCGACGCATGTGTTATGTATTAGACATATTGCTTAAAATTTCATGCGGGAAATCAAAGATAAGACGTTGCGAAAGAAGGTTGTCAATGCATGTTACGCATTATCTGAACCTTCTTTCAAACACTACCGTGAGAAAATAAGATTGTCAAATGAAGATGCAGTACTGTGGATCGATAGTATTCCATTGGAAAAATGGACTAGGGCATACAACAACGGTCAGCGTTGGGGCCATATGACAACAAATCTTGTGGAATCTATGAACTCTGTCTTCAAAGGCGTCTGTAACCTACCTATAACCTCTTTGGTGCAGGCAACATATTTCAGGCTAGGGGTGCTGTTTGAAACTAAACACTCAAAATGGAGTTCAATGTTGCAATCTGGACAGTTGTTTAGTGATGCTTCAATGAAATTCATTAGACATGAAGCTGCCAAAGCAAACACACACGTGGTTACGGTCTTTGATCGTACTAAAGGTTGGTATAGTGTTGTCGAGTCCATGGATCACAATGAGGGCATGCCGATGGGACAGTACAGAGTCGAACTAGATAGAGGTTGGTGCGATTACGTAAAGTTCCAAGCCTTTCGTACCCCTGCTCCCATGTAATTGCGGCATGCTCAAAGGTTCGAAGAGATCCATCCTACTTGCTATCTGAAGTTTACAAAGTCGTCATCCTTTCAAATGTTTATGAAATTAGTTTTTTCGTAGTGGCAAAAGAGGATTATTGGCCAGAATATCAAGGGGACATCGTCTGGCACAAGAAGTTATGCGAAGGAAGAAAAAGGGTCGCTCAAACAGCACCCGGATTGGAACCGAAATGGATGCAACGAACAAAATGGTTAGACTATATAGTTCATGCCGTCAGCTAGGTCACAATCATAATAATTGTCCTAGTGTTGGAACGAGCACAACCAGATAAATTCACATGTATCTCTATTGCAGTATATGAAAAACTAAATTTATTTCATATTAGACGTCTGTGACGAAAGTACCATTACATAAATAGTAACACAAATAATTATAACAAATACAACACAAGAACTATGCGATTACAACCATCAAAACAAATTTGAACATGTAATGCATAATCCTACGAGCGTCTTGGTCGGTCTTAATATCCACCTATTCACGCACTTCTCCATTTTGGTTGAACGTGGACACAAGCCATTGTATTCTTCTAATCCTTTCACCCTCTCCAATTTCTCCCTCAAACCAACTGTACAACGTCTGATTAAGACGTTCAAACATATCTGTGTTCCAAAGTCGAATTTGTACAGGAGCCGCAACGGTGGAAAAATTTACATCAACATTTCGTTTCTGAATGTATGCAGACATTGTTAAAACAGAGAAACTTGAAGGTGATGGTGGTTGAACTAGAGAAATTATGGTATTAGGAGATGATTTTGAGTGAAAAATATTGCATCCAAGGCGTGGTACTTATAGAGACTGAACATCAATTACATGACATACAGGCGCCTGAGGGATTGACGCCCACATGAGAGAACATGCAGGCGCCAGATGAATTGACGCCCAAACTACAAGGCCCACCTAGGCGCCAGGAGCATTGATGCCTCCTCATGAGGGCCAACGCATGCGCCAATAGCATTGTCGCCTCCTCATGAGGAGCCCAATGCATGCGACAATGCTATTGGCGCCTCCTCTTAATGCTTTGGGGGTGCGCCAATTCATCTGGCGCATCCTCTTCCAAACCTGATTATTTTGGTTTTTTTTTGAATTATTGGTTATTTTCGATTTTTTTTTGAAAAAAATGGTCATTTTTAAAAAAACTCATTCGTCATAAGGACTCTATCTTTTGCCTATAGCTTTGTACGCCACAAATTATCATTTTATGGAAGGAAATGAGTTGTTTCTCTTGTGAATGTGCATCGCAAACTTAATCGTACTCCTTTACATCGCAAACTAATTATATATATATATATAATATATATATAATATATATATATATATATATAATATATATATATATATATATATAATTATATATATATATATATATATATATATATATATTATATATATATATATATTATATATATATATATATAATTAATTAAAAAATGTATCATGTTGTTTTTTAAATATCTCTCCAAAATGCTATCTCTCTCAAAATAACAAATGAAATCTATTTATAGAAAATAAAAAGTTGCATAGCGCATTAAGTCCCAAATTTGACGCTCAACGCCAAATCCAGAAAAAACACATTAAACTGCCTTAAATGGCGCTAAGCGCGGAAGCTCATGCCTCGAAAACTCAAAGCATGCTTTGAGCGTGCTAAGCCCCACCTGAAGCATTGATTTTAAAAAATTGCATGTTGAAGCTATTTTTTCCGCTTTTGATGTCCAAAGCTCCTCCAATGCAAACATACCTACAAAATGAGTTGCAAATGATCAATCTACATAATATTTACACATAAGTTGAGATTTTGACTCGTGAATCCAAAGAATCAAGCTAATAAGTGCCATTTTTCATGCATAAATTCACCACAATTTGACACTTATCACACTTCCATCTGTGATTCATGAAACCCTTGATGGTGAAGTAAATGACAGACACATAGAGAGGCATTGTGTACCAAGGCAAGCACGTGTTAGAAATGCACATGCCCCTCCTGCTCGGCAATAAAAGAGTTGCTTGTTCTTACACATGAGACATGCTTGAAGCCAGCCAAAGAGCTTTCATGTTTATGCATGATTCCATGCATCAACTGCAGTTGTAAACCAGGGAGCCTGTTGATCATAGTCTTTGTACTCGAGACGATCTTCGGGTTCATGCTAATTGGCCTGAGGGCGGGTCATTTCAGCCGGAGGGAGCAGTTGGTGTTGAAGTGGAGACTAGTGAGGAAACAATTGAAGAAGAAAGTGAAGAAGGGGGAAGCATGAGTGACTGATGATGTATAATCCTTTTGTTTTATGTTTTGTTTTATATTTTATTTTTGTTGCCTAGACTGATTTTGGTTCATCCTTTATATGGAAGAGGATTTGTAGTACTTTGATGGCATTACATGTCACATTGACTTTTTGGACACCATAATTTTTGTGGTGGTTTTTGGTTTTATGCAATTAAGTTGCTAGTTTAATTTGTGTACTTTTTATTATTATTATGTAGCTTAGTTTAAATTCAAGTCATTAGAGTTTTTAAAATTTTGTGTTTGTTCCAAGTTTGATTGGCTTGAAGAAATAAGGTTGTTGCTTCAATGATTGATAGTCATGCATGCAAATGTAATGGTAATGATCATGCTTGAAAAGATGTACAAAGGCAAGGTACATGTTGATTGCTTTCTAAAATATAGCATGAATATGAAACTTGTAATTTATGAGAATAACATGTCATTCATTCTTTTGCAATTCTTGTTCATTTTTTGAATCACTTTAGTTCATAGCCTAATTGAGAGGAGACCTTTTATTATACTATATGCACAGGAGACCAACAATTCTTGTTTTAACTTGGTTTTCTTATGTTTAATCTTGCATTTATGTTGAATTGTGTAAAGCATGAAAATGATCAAGGCAACTTTTATATTTTGAGCACAACCACTTAACCAATAGTAACCTATCATGTGAGTGAGCGAGAATTCGTTAGCCCCTTTGAGCCATATTTTCATGATCCATATTGGTGTTGAATTATGAAACGTGTGCATACAATTAATTCATCATGGATTTTTGAATGGATTCTGAATTTGTTTCTAAACACTTGAACCATCAACCATAAATTATGGTTAGAATTTTATCCCTTGCCAAAGAAAGTTGGGGTCATTCTTGTCACATTGTTGATTATATTCAAGTTGGGGAGAAAAAGGTAGGTTGCTAAGAGGTTGCAAAAGAAAGAGGTGGGGAAAGACATAAAAATGTGAAAAAGAAAAAAAAAGGAAAAGCCTTGGAAAGAAAAATTGGAAAACATTTTTGTGCTAATAAAATTGTATTCAAAGGTGTAATTGATCGGTAAAATAACAAGTGTACTATTTTAGCCTCTATAATAATAATGAGGAGATTTCCCCGAATGTCGATCTCAAGGACTGCGTATCAATAGTGAGTTCTAATTGTCGTTCAATCAAACAAAAACTAAAGTTGGGATTTGTCTTACGAATTTATAAAAATAATTGTGAATAAAATAAAGAGATGATTTAAACGGTTTTGACATATATGAGCATCATGCTAGGGAGAGTGTATGATTCTTTCTTGCAACAACTAGTCATCATTGCAACAACATATTTTACATAATCAACACCAGTTCTTAAAGTTATTTTTTCCTAAATCCTCAGTGAGAAAACCTTTAACCTCATCCCTAATTACTATGTCCATAGATAATTATTGAGGAAATTAAGCATTATTATATCAATAATTATCTGGTTACTACAGGGTAACCTTAGTCCTAGGAGATATCTACCATAAGATATTCTCATGAAAGCGTTACCAACGATGGTCCAACCTAGTTGTTAATCATACATCAATCTCAGTTTTTTCGAAAGAGAAAGGATTACAAACATCAAGAGAATAATTTAATTATGAAAAACACATTGTTATTGCAAATACAGAATCATAGTCATTACAGATTCAAATCAGGGACACCCCCTAGCATTGGGGGGTTTAGCTACTCATAATATTCAATGAAAACAAAATACAAAGTTTAGACATTATAGGTACTAAGATGAAATTGAATCTTCAATCGCTTTCGTTCATGAAAATACGTCTTTCACCAAAGCTTCTTTGTTCTCAAATATTTCTCTCTATATCTTTGTCGTTCAAGAAGAAGTCCCCCAAAATGTGATAAAAACTAGCTTAAATAGAAAAGATGTCCCTTTTGAATATTTCTCTAATAAATAAGATTTAATTGGACAATAAAATCAGGTCTGAAAATAACCAAATCACCAATAATTTCCAAATTTGGCCGAAAAAGGAAAGTTTCCAAAAATCACACGTGTGACCATAGTAGATGGATGGGAGCTTTGTCTGCTATAGACCATAGTAGATGCTACGGGTGACCGTAGCAGACCACTATTTCTGTGATTTTTTCCTTTGAAATTGAGGTTCCATCTCCACCTCTGCTACGTTCGGTAGCATGCACTACAGATGGTCGTAGTAGACCACTGTTCCTTGGGCTATACTTTCCGATTCTTCGGGATTCTTCACATTTTTTGTCGAAATACTTCTTGAATATTTATTTGAACCTGAAAACAGTAAAGAAACACAACCAAAGCATAAAAATGCGGAAAACAGAAACAAATTGATAAAAAAACTAGTGAAAAGATTAAATGAAATTAAGGGTAAAAGAAGGGGCAAAAACCACTTATCAAACTCTCCCAAATTTAGACAGTTGCTTGAACTCAAACAATAAAGCTTGCATAGTCAGTTTTTGGACCAAGCACATCATAAATTAAAGAGCACATGAAAGATAAAGCATATCGGTACTCATACGTGAGACTTTTGTTCAAATAGGTCAAGGATTAGTTCTCCCGGTATTCATATGACACGAAGAGTTTTTGTGAGAACATACTGAACCTAAGCTTTCCTTTTGGATACCTCTCTAACTATGTTTTGTACTTAAGTCTCATCTCCGATTTTCCTCCATTTTCATTCGGACAATCACATTAAGGCAATAAGAATTATGATAATCATCACATGGACAAGATCGATCTAAAATTTTTGTTTAGACACCAGATAAGTAACACTTCATTCACCGATGAAATTCTCAAAACTTTTAAGTTTCTATATTGTCCTTAGTTGGACGATGTTTGGGATTCAACCACCGTTGGACTGAATAACCGGGTGAGGGTTACCTAACTTATAGGCCTAGTTGCCTTTTACCGCATTTTCATCATTCCGATGCCAAGGTTATTAACTTCTTAACAAATCATATATGCATGTGAATCTAAATTATGATCGACTGCCAAGGTAAAATAATTCGGGAGTACTTCTCAGGGTCCAAGTACTATGGTACAAATCTACATGTTAGAATCGTATCTCATTTTGGGGAACCTAGGGTGTTCAAACAAAACCTATTTTTGTTACACTATTCCGGTTTTCCTACCCTCAACCTTTCATCCCTTTATCTTTATATATTATTCCCGATTTCTTTGAAATCAAAACTCTTGCGGAAAAAAAATCCAACCAAAATTCGGGAAGAACTTCAAAGTGTGATTTTAGAAAAGCAAACAGAAGCAAATAACATAAAACAAACAACAGAAGCAGAACAAACAAACAAATAAAACAAGATAATAAAATGAAACAACCAAAAACAGTAAACCCCCCCCCCCCCCCCCCCAAAACTTGAACTAAACATTGACCTCAATGTTTTATCTCAAGAGAGAGAATGGTGACTCACTGTGATCCTTACAGAGGAGGCGGAGGGAAATGCAACATCATTTGCCGCATCATTGCTTGCATATCATCCAAAATTGCTTTTTATCTTGTTTGCTCGGTTCTGATGTCGCATAACTCAGATTGTACCCATGCCCACCGTTCCTGATCCATTGTGGATGGTCTAGTTTCTTGTTGTGCATGATGCGGTGGTGGAGGTACAAACTGCTATTGGAAGGTATCATCTTCTTCCATGGTGTTACCTACAACAAAATTATCAACATTTTAGCCTTCCTCTTCGTCGGATAAATCCTGACGATGGCCAACCTCTGTATATAACCAGTTATTTTTATCACAACACTTACTCTGCCCAGGTCGGGTAGTTCAAGGATAAACTGGTTATGGATCACCACTGAGTAGGTGTTACCGGAAGAAGCAATCATACCCTGGTGAATAACGGACTCCATATCAATCTTAGTCTTACCTGCAACTGGAGAAACATCAGACAATTAAGAGCCAACTCCTAGATACTCGACAATTTGGGTAATCATACCCCCCACAGAAATTCCATTGGTGGGTGCACGAGTAACTCGTCCCAAATAGTTAGCTACAAATGCAGTGACATTGACTAACTCATTATTAGCCATGGCATACAGGAAAAATAATTCTATTTGAGAGGCCACACCGATAATATCGCCCCTGCCAGGCCAATTTCTTGTCCTTGGTGATCAGATTTCACTCTCTGCTCATTAACTTTAAAAGTGTCCTCATTCGCCTGATTCTTCAACTCTATTACACCATGATGGAACACTTTGTTGATAGCAAATGGCCCATACCATCTAGACTTTAGCTTTCCAAGAAACAACTTCAACTTGGAATTAAATAAGAGAACCAACTATCCTTCCTAAAATTTCTTCCTTTGAATTTTTCGATCATGCCATTTTTCTGTTTGTTCTTTATAAAGTTTGGCATTCTCGTAAGCTTGATTCCTAAATTCTTCCAACTCATGGAGTTGAAGGATTCTGGAATCTCCCGCTTTTCAAAGATCATAATTCAGAAATTATAAGGCCCGCAATGCTTTGTGTTCCAACCATCAAGGCAAATGACAAGATTTTCCATAAACTAATTAATATGGAGACATACCTATTGGTGTTTTGAATGCAGTTTTGTACGCCCACAATGTACCATCCAACTTGGTTGCCCAATCCTTCTTGGAGGAGTTTACAGTCTTTTCTAGTATTTGCTTGAGTTGCCTATTAGAAATTTCCACTTGGCCACTGGTATGAGGATGGTAAGGAGTAGCAATTTTGTGTTTCACATTGTACTTCTTGAGAAGATTTTCCATGAGGCGATTTAGGAAATGTGTTCCTTCATCGCTTATTAATGCTCTCGGTACCCTAAACATCACAAATTTGTCAGTCTCAGAAACTTAACTATCACTTTAGCGTCATTAATGGGCAAGGCCACAACTTTTACCCATTTAGATACATAGTCCACTGCCACTAAAATGTAACTCTTTCCAAACGATGATGGAAATGGTTCCATAAAATCCATTTTCCATACATCAAACAACTCTACATCCAACATGGCATTCTGAGGCATCTGATTTCTCTTTAAAATGTTACCTGTTCTCTGACATCTATCACACTCCTTAACTATGCAGTGGACATCTTTGAAAAGTGTAGGCCAGTACAACCCAGACTATAGGACTTTTGTTGTTTTCCTATCCCCACTAAAGTGTCCTCCATATTCTGATTCATGGCACGCTTTTAGGACGTCCCACTGTTCTTCCTCCAGAGCACATCTTCGAACCTGCCCGTCTATTCCCTTCTTGTACAAGAATGGGTCATCCCACAAATACAACTTGCAATCATGCACAAACTTTTTCTTTTTGTTATAATCAAAATCATCAGGGATTACACTACCTACCAAATAATTCGCATAGCCTACGAACCATGGAACGCCAGTAATAGCCAAGATGTGTTCATTTGCAAACTCATCCTTAATTGGATGTTTCTCTTATGTTTCTTTAATCAGGGACATCTGAGATAAGTGATCAGTATCAGTGTTTTCACATCCATTTTCATCCCATATTTCCATATCAAACTTCTGAAGGACTAGTATCTGTCTCAGCAGCCTCGACTTTGATTCCTACTTAGCGAACAAATACTTCAAAGTAGCATGATCAATATAAACAACTACTTTAGTTCCTAACATATATGACATGAACTTGTCAAAAGCATAAACCACTGCTAGGAACTCCTTCTTGGTAGTTGCATAATTCATATGTGCAGGATTTAAAACATGACTAGCATAATAAATCACATGTAACACCTTATCTCTTTGTTGTCCTAGTACTGCCCATACTACAATATCACTAGCATCACATGTGATCTCAAATGGGAGAGACCAATCGGGGGCAATCACTAATGGTACTGACACTAACTTACTCTTTAATGTTTCAAAGGCATCGATACATTCTTTATCAAACACGAAAGATTTTTCTTTCACAAGCAAACTTGTTAATGGTTTGGCTATTTTAGAGAAATCTCTTATGAATCCGCGGTAAAAACCTGGATATCCCAAGAAACTTCTAGTACCTTTCTCATTCACAGGAGGTGGACTATTTGATATTACCTCCACTTTTGCTTTGTCAACTTCTATCCCCTTATGGGAAATTTTGTGACCTAATATTATGCCTTCACGTGCCATGAAATGGCATTTCTACCAATTGAGAATCAAGTTGGTTTGCTGGCATCTTTCTAAAACAAGGGACAAGTTAGTCAAACAATTATCAAAAGAAGAACCAAAAATAGAAAAATAATCCATGAACACTTCCATATGCTTTTCAAACATGTCAGCGAAAATGGATGTCACACACTTCTAAAATGTAGCTGGTGTATTGCATAACCCAAATGGCATTCTTCTGTAGGAAAAGATACCATATGGGCATGTGAATGTCGTCTTCTTTTGATCTTCAAGAGCTACTGCAATATGATTATACCCTGAGTATCCATCAAGGAAACAATAGTAACTGTGACCAACCAACCTATCCAACATTTGATCAATGAATGGCAAATGAAAGTTATATTTTATTGTTGTAGTGTTCAACCTTTTGTAGTCAATACACACTCTCCAACCTATAACAGTCCTTGTAGGAGTCAGCTCATTTTTTTCATTCATGATGATGGTAGTTCCTCCCTTCTTTGGTACCACATGCACGAGTCTCACCCATGAGCTATCATATATAGGGTAAATAAGACCTGCATCTAACAACTTCACAACTTCTTTGAAAACCACTTATTTCATGGCGGGATTAAGTCTCCTTTGTGGTTGGACGATCGACTTATGATCATCCTCCACCAGTATCGTGTGCATGCAAATTGTCGGGCTAATACCTTTCAAATCTGTCCATATAATAACACTCTTGTATTTTTTTAGTACTTGGATGAGTTTTTCCTCTTAGAAACTTTTGAGACTAGAATTTATTATAGTTGGGCACTTCTCTTCAGTGTCAAGGAAAACATATTTGAGATTCTCATGCAGCTGTTTCAACTTTGTCCCCTTTTTAGATTCTTTCTTTTCTTCTAATGGCTGTGGTGGTTTAGATCTAACCCACTGAGGTTGTGCTTCCATCATGTCTAGCACTTCTGACTCTTTCTCATCCCTCTCTTCATCACTTTCAAAAACTGGCAGGCTCAAGACCCGTCCTAAAGGTAAATGTGGGGTCTTCATCGAACTACCCTGAGAAATCACTTGATCTATCACCTCTACTGTATGACTTGTACCAACATCATCTTTGTACTTCATAATGTTTCGAACATTAATTTTCAATTCTTCATCATAGACTTTTAGAGTCATCATACCTTCCTCTATGTCTACCATACACCTTCCAGTCTCTAAAAATGATCTCCCTAAAATAAGAGGAATCTCTTCATCTTCAGGCATCTCAAGAATCACAAAGTATATTTGGAAGAAAAAACTGTCTATCTTCACCAGAACATCTTCTACCACTCCATAAAGTCTCTTAACTAAGTGATCATCAAACTGGAGTGCCATCCTAGTGTCTTGGGTCGTGCCAATGCCTAATTTTTTGTAAATAGATAAAGGCATCAGACTTACACTAACTCCCAAATCAATAAGCGCCTTTTTGAAGGTCCTATTTCCTATAGTGTAAGGAATAGTAACTGATCCTCAATCTTTCTTCTTCAATGGTATCTTTATTCCCTGTAAAATAGCATAATAGGTTTCGGTTAAAAGAATATGATCAGTGTTAGCAGGATGCTTCTTTGAGACTATGTCTTTCATGAATTTGGCATATAAGGGCATTTGCTCCAAAGCCTCGGAGAAAGGAATGTTAATCTCAAGTTTCTTGAACATCTCCAAGAATTTCTAGAATTTTTTCTCATTCTTCTTCTTCTTCTTCTTCTTCGTTCTTTGGGGATATGGAAGTCTGATTGTTGGTCTAGGATCTTTATGTTTCTCTTTCTCAACCACTGGTAACACAACAACTGAAGGTAGAGAAAAACAAGAAAGGGGGGTTTGAATTTTTTTAACGATAATGAAAACTTTTTGGAAATGAGACACACGCAAACACAAATAATATCAACACTGAATTTTATACTGGTTTGCTTGAAATTCAAAGCTACTCCATTCCACCTGGCCAAGGTGATTTCGCCTTCAAAAAGGACTTAATCCACTAATCTTGAAAGATTACACAAAAGATCGTCTAAGAGGATAAAAATCTCTTAGCCCTCTCAAGTTTACATACTTTACAAGTTACTTGAGGAGAGTTCAACAAATAAATAGAATTATAGTAATGCTTAGTGCTTCTAGGTAAGCAGAAATTACACAAGGTAAAAGCAAAAGAATTGTTCACACTTTTAGAGCAGCAACTCGTGTGAGAAAGAGAATGAATGATAGATATGAAAGTAGTGTTGCATTCTCGTGTGTTTCAGTTGTCTTCTTAGTGAAGCATTCCATCCTTTATATAGGATTGATGAGAAGACCGTTGAATGTTTGAATGTCAGAATTTTTGGCAATGATAGATGATTAATGTCATTAATCTTTGTGTTCTTTCCAAAGTAGATTTGGGGTGCCATAACTTTCTTCCTGAATTAAATTCTTTCCATAAGTGAAAGTCTTCATAGCTAAGTCTTTGGAAATAAGATTCTGAATCAGAAGGTTCAAATATCAGAGTCTCTATTCAATAAGTGTATCTTCAAATAGATGCTTGTCGCTGACTGTCTTCAGAGTTTCTTCCGAATGATTACATCAGAGTGTAAAGCTTCAGATCCTAGAGTGTGTTCTTCCGCTTCAGAGTGTCTGATGTCTCTTGTTGTGTTTACACTTACTTTAATCAGAGCCAGAGCTTCTGTTTGCATATCTTCTAAGTAGTATTTCAGAACTTCTATCTGTATCTGATGAACGTCTATCTGACTATTTTGATTAGAGTCCTGCACACTTAGATAAATTTGGTTAGGGTACCATTTTCTTTTCATCCTTTGTTATCATCAAAATCTTAGAGATACATTTAAGATACTAGATTTGTTCTTACAATCTCCCCCTTTTGGATGATGACAAAAAAAATTCAGAGTGATGATGAAACAGTGATATTATATAAAAAATAACATCTCAGAGTCAGATGAGAGGTGACTCCCCCTGAGATGGATCATAGGATTTCTCAGAAGTTCTTACCATACTTTCCTTGTGTGGCAAATAGTTTGTACCTGAGTTGTTATCCTGCATAACTTTAGTTTTCATAAGATATTAAGATATTAATGTACGCAGTGCCGCAAGAGGCTTAGATATATTTTCATCAGAGCTATATTAGTTCTCCCCCTTTTTGTCAGACTAAAAAAGACATAGAAAAAAATGCAAGAAAAAGGTTCATATATATGAGAAAAATAGGTATAGGTAAGCAGCAATTCAGAAAGAGAACACATAATACATAACAGAAAACATAAGGAAAAACAACAAAAGAAGCCTAACTGCCTAAGGGTTTGGAGGCGGGGGCATCCTTTGGAGCAGCTGAGTCAGTAGGTTCTGAATATTGTTATTGAAGGAGTCCTGGTGATCCAATCTTGCTCGCACTATTTGTTGCTTCTTCTACAGTTCTTCCAGAGTTTTCAGGACCACAAGAGCGAAGCCCGATTTTCATTGCTCCCCTTGAGTCAGAGCATCAAGCTAGCCTTTGCAGCTTCTTCCGCAGCTATGTGTGCTGCTTCTTCAACGTCGGCTTTGCTTTTGCCTCAACTTCAGCAGCAGCCGCAACATCAGTAGCCTTCTCTACAACTTCTCTAACCCGTTGCTATTCTTCCAAGTGACCTTTCTCTTTTGCTTCTCTTCTGGCCTTTTCCTCAGCCTCTTTCACCAATCGTTCCTGTAGCCTTTCTCCAGCGTCTCTGACGAAGTCGTTCCGCACTTGTTTAAAGAGGCCTTTCAGTTTGAAGGCTTCAGAGGTCATCCATCTAATCACTCTATTCTAGTGAATCCTCATTGCAGAGGGATCATCAATGGTATTGGAGTTTATAGATAGAGACTTGGTCTTCTCAACTGAAGACTCAGCAAATAAAGAGATTGCTTCTTATAGGGTGGGGAAGGTCGTTTCTGGTTCAGTGTCAGGGGATGGGGATATTGGTGGTGTTTGGTTGGTGTCAGCGGGAGTCTGAGAGGTAGGGATGGTGATGTTTTCAGAGGGTGGTATGATGGGAATATCAGAAGGTGGAGTTATGGGTTGTTTTGGTGGTGGATTTGGTGGTTGTTCAGATGGTGGTGTTTGGGGTTATTCAGATGGTGGTGGAATTTTTCGTTCAGGTGGTGGAGTGTTAGCTTCCGGTTGTTGTTGTGAGGCAAGAGCACGTTCCTGAAGTAGTGCTAGTGTGGGAGATTGAGGATCAGAAGGTTCTGAGTTAGATGATAGAATGTAGTAGGATGGAGGTGAAGGTGAATAAGATGTTGGTGAGATAGATTCGTTAAGCATTTATGCTTCAGATACTGGTAAGCTTGTGGTGGAGAGGTTTAATTTTTGAAGTGGGGGAGATGGTGGATTAGAGGTTGGAGTATCATAGGGTTTAGTGGTAGAGGGCTGGGATTCAGATTGAGTCTAGATAGGTGTGGTTTGGGGAAGAGAAGAAGCAATTTGCTTTAAATTGACAGAGCGAGAAGGAGGAGGTAGAGACTTACTTGGTGATTCAATCAGAGGGACCAGAGGTATTAAGGCAGAAGTTTCCCCCGGGTTTGCTTTCTTGGCCTTCTTTGACTTCTCAGAAGGCGCTCGCATTCTCTTCATGAAGTTTGGTGGATGCTCAGGCAGCCAATCCATAGAGAACTCTGAGATGTCAACTCTTTGGCTTGCGAGATCCTTCAGATAATGTACAACAACCTCTGGGGGATCAATCTTGGAGAAGAGGCAGAGGCCATTTGGAATCTTCCTCTGATCCTTGAGTGTTTCCCAGGAGGTATCTAAAGAGGGTTTCACCCTGACTTGCTCAATCACCCTCATGCTTTTCAGATTGCGAGCGTCCAGAGGCCTTCCAATGTCAATTGCGACATCCTTCATCAGATTATGATGGATCAGGTGATCCACTAGCCCGCTCTCGATCAGAACATTGGAGATAAGCCTTCCTAGAGGGATGTAGGTTCTGGGCTTCATGTTGTTTCTTGTGTTTTTAACATAGTCTTTGAGGTATTTGAAGAGCAGTGCTGGCAGATTCAGCTTGATCCCTTTGTGAAGGAAGTATAGTATGCACTTTTGATCCGTGTTGATGTAGTCAAAGGAGTTGGAGGTTGGGCGGTGATGAATGGTTCCCAGAATTATCTTCAGCCAGACTCAGAGGTTCTGGTGAAGTTCCTTATTTTTGGAGGAGTTCCCTTCAGCGCTCTGTTGGAAAATGGTTGGGGCAATTTCCCGGGACATGTACTTTTCCCTAGGGTTAATATTATAGATCCTTCTTCCCCCTGTCTTCTCCATGTTCAGAAGGGAGGCGATTGACTTCTCAGTGATGACAATCTTTACCCCTAGAACATGTGATACAATATAATGGTCATCTGAGTCTGCAAAATGCCGGAACTCTTTTACCAAATAGGTAGAGACAGGGCCATAGAGCCTTTAGAAATAGGTTTCCTACCCTTACATTCGGAGTTCCTCAGTAAGGTCTATTCCATTGCGATTCATGTTGTCAAAATCTACCAACAATTCACACAAAACTTCAAGCTTTTCAAATGGAGTGGCAAGATGGATATGTGGTTCACGATCCAAAATATGTGGTTCTCTGTAAATGGGGGTAGAGACAACACCGGTTGTAGCAGTTGTTTGCTGAGAAGAAATGGGAGTTTATTCCATTGATTCCATTTGTTGAGAGTAGTTATGTACAAATTGTTGTTGGGAATCCATGAGAGAGTTGATGAAGTAGATGAAGATTGATGAACTTGATGAAGATGATGAACAGATGAACTGAGAGGGAAGGAGGTTTGTGTAGGCTATGAGTATAAAGTGTGAAATCGTGAATTGTGAAACATATAAATACAAAATGGAAAGCATGCAAAACGGCATCGTTAGGAGCAGTTGAGAAGTTAGAAAAATTAAGGATGGAACATAAAATAAGTTGACACGCTAGGAGGGAAATGATTACAACCCATGATAGAAGTCTAATCCCCAAATTAGCACATTGCTCGAGGAGATCTCAAGGGTCTGTCTCTTGATTTCTGCTAGACAACTGTCTAGAATATCCAAGGTCAGACGTAAGATACCCCGCGTGTTGATCTATCTGATCTTCAGGAATACCAAGGGATGGATCCTGATGATTTATGATTCAGATGACTCCTAACTGGTAGAAGTATCAGAGTCAGATCCAAATACCATATGTTATTTCAGAGCCTTATTTTTTTATTTCAGAGAAGCACATTAGATTTATTTTGGGCAATTTTCAATTTTCAGGTGTTTCAGAATAAATGAGAATCTATCTTCAGCCAGGGGTTTTGTGAAGATATCAACCCATTGATGGTCTGTATTTATAAATTTTAAAGATATTACCCCTTTCTGAACATAGTCTCTGATAAAATGATGTTTTATTTCTATGTGCTTAGCTCTGGAATGCAAGATAGGGTTCTTACTTAAACATATGGCAATAGTATTATCACAGAAGATAGGAACGTTACTCTCAAATATCTGAAGGTCTTCTAGTTGATTTTTCATCCAGAGCATCTGAGTAGTGCATAGTGAAGCTGATATATATTCAACTTCTGTAGTAGACAAAGCGATAATTGACTGTCTTTTGCTGGCCCAAGATATGAGATTGTTTCCCAAGAACTGATAGTTCCCAATTGTGCTTTTACATTCCATTCTTTCCCCTGCATAATCTGCATCACAATATCCAAAAAGCCTATACTCTGATGTTTTCTCATACATCAGGCCAAGTTTAGGAGTTTCTTTCAGATACCTTAGGATTCTTTTAACAATTGTTAAATGAGATTCCCTTGGATCTGATTGGAATCTGGAACAAAGACATACACTGAAAAGAATGTCAGGACAGGGTAGTCGTCAGATAGAGGAGAGAGCCTATCATACCACGATAGAGCTTCTGACAAACCTTTTGACTAGCTTCTTCTTTCTCCAGAATGCAAGTTGGATGCATGGGTGTTTTTGCTGGTTTGCATTCTTCCATTTCGAATTTCCTTAGGATGTCTTTTATGTATTTACTTTGGTATACATATGTAGCTTCTAAATCTTGATTGATTTGAATTCCCATAAAGAACTTCAGTTCTTGCATCAAACTCATTTCAAATTCTGCCTGCATTAGCTCAGAGAATTCTTGACAAACTAAGGGGTTAGTTGAACCAAAAATTATATCATCAACATATATCTGACATATCATGAGATCATTTCTAATGTTTTTACAGAAGAGTGTAGAGTCAACCTTTCCTCTAATAAAGTCATGTTCCAGAAGAAAGTTGCTTAGTCTTTCATACCAAGCTCTAGGAGCTTGTTTTAGACCATACAATGATTTTTTCAGTTTAAAAACATGTTCTGGACATTTAGAGTTTTCAAAACCTAGGGGTTGATGAACATACACTTCTTCTGATATATAACCATTTAGAAATGCGCTCTTGACGTCCATCTGATATAATTTGATGGAGTAATTTACAGCGAATGAAACAAGTAAACAAATGGATTCTAACCTGGCGACTGGAGCAAAGGTTTCGTTATAGTCAATGCCTTCTTGTTGACTGTAACCTTGTGCCACTAGTCGTGCTTTGTTTCTGATTATTTCTCCCTTTTCGTTCAATTTATTTTTGAATACCCATCTTGTTCCAATAATATGAGTTCCTTTAGGCTTTGGGACAAGATCCCAGACGTCATTCTTTGAGAATTGATCTAGTTCTTCTTTCATTGTCAGAACCCAATCATTGTCTTGAAGTGCCTCATCACAGGAAGTAGGCTCAATCAGAGATACTAACCCCAAAGGAGTTTCTTCAGATACTTTGAATGTTGACCTTGTTCTGATAGGTTTATCCTTGTTTCCAAGAATCAATTCTTCAGAGATGTTCGGGCGATTTCCTGATCTTTTCTGGATAATTGAGATTTCAGTTGCTTCTGGACTTTGTTTCTCAGCTTCTTCTGATGCTTTAGTCTTTTCGTCAGAACATGCAAGAGTTATCTCCAAATCTGCAGGTTTTTCAACTAGCTTTGATTTTTTAGGGTCAAGCTTATCATCAAATCTAACATGTATTGATTCTTCCATAATCTTGGTTTCTGTGTTGTATACTCTGTAGCCTTTAGAATGTTCTGAGTATCCTAACATAATACCTTTTTGTGCTTTTGAATCAAACTTGTTCAGATGTTGTTTAGTATTAAGAATAAAACATGAGCATCCAAAAGGATGGAAGTAAGAAATGTTGGGTTTTATTCCTTTGCATAATTCATAGGGAGTCTTCTCCAGAATAGGTCTTACAGAGATTCTATTCTGAATATAACACGTTGTATTTACTGCTTCAGCCCAAAAGTGCTTAGCCACATTTGTTTCATTGATCATGGTTATGGCCATTTCTTGGAGTGTCCTATTCTTCCTCTCTACAACTCCATTTTGTTGTGGAGTTCTAGGGCAGGAGAAATCATGGGATATTCCATTTGAATCAAACAGTTCTTCAAAAAACTTATTTTCGAGATCTCCACCATGATCACTTCTGACTCTGATGATTTTAGAGTCAAATTCGTTTTTCACTTTAGAACAGAAGCTAGTGAATACAGAGTGAGACTCACTCTTGTGCTTTAGAAATTTTACCCATGTTCAGCGACTAAAATCATCAACAATGACCAGTCCATACTTCTTTCATTGACTGACGCTGTCTTAACAGGTCCAAAAAGGTCAATGTGAAGAAGTTATAGAGGCTTAAAGGTGGAAACAACATTTTTCTTTTTAAAAGATGTTTTTGGAAATTTTCCTTTCTGGCATGCCTCGCACAGAGCATCTGAAGAAAACTTCAACTCAGGTAGACCTCTGACTAACTCGAGTTTATTTAGCTGAGAGAGTTTTCTCATGCTAATGTGGCCCAAGCGTTTATGCCATACCCATTATTCTTCGTGTACAGACATCAAACATTTTACATTTTGATCTTTTAGATCTGAAAGATTTATTTTGTAAATGTTGTTTTCCTCTTGCTAGTGAATAGAACTGTTCCATTATTTTGATTAATTGCTTTACATGTTTTTTGATTGAAGATTATATCATAACCGTTATCACTTAATTGGCTTATTGATAACAAGTTATGCATTAATCCTTCTACATAGAGAACATCAGATATAAAGGGAAGAGATCCATTACCAATTGTTCTGGAGCCTCTGATTCTTCCTTTCTGATTTCCTCTGAAACCTACGAAGCCAACATCTTTAAGTTCCAAGCTTTGGAACATATGCTTTCTTCCCATCATGTGTCACGAGCATCCAGAGTCCAGGTACCATGATTGGTGTCTTAACTCTGTTGCATAGGATATCTGCAACATAAACAATCTTATTCTTTGGTATCCATAATCTTTTGGGTCCTTTGTGATTAGTTTTCCTAGAGTTTCTTAAGACTTTGGGTTATGTAGCATTAGTAAAACGCTGTGCTTGTGCATGTGTGTAGTGATAAGAAAATGGGGATTAAGGTTTATCATCTGTAGAAGATTTGTCTTCACTAGAATCATATCCTATTCCTCTTTTCTTATTCTGACTGACTCCATAAATCATATAAGCCATTATGTTTCTTTCTATCCCATTTTTCAGAAACTTTTGAAAAGCTTTTTTATATTTATATATCATTGTGTTGGAAGTTTGTGGGGCTTGAGATAAAGCTTCTTCAAGTTTTAGACATTGTTTATTTGTGGAATCTTTTTCTTTTGTCAAAGTCAAAATTTCATCCTTTAATTGAGAAACTATTATCTCAAGTTTATCACACTCTTCAATGGTTCCTTCAAGAACCCTTTTTAGTGCTTTAAATTTTTGTTTAAGTTTATGATATGAGTTTAGAGATTCAGACAGGCATGATTTAAGGTCAGAGCGAGAAAGATCAGAAAATACCTCTTCAAGATCAGACTCTCCATCTGATGAGTTTCCATAAGTGGTAGCCATGAATGCAACATTTTCCTGTTCTTCAGAGTCTAATTCAGAGGAATAAGATTCAGTGTCGTCCCAGGTGGCCATGATTCCCTTCTTGGTTTTAAAGGAGTTTTTCTTGAAACTTTCTCTTTTGGAGCTTTCTTTCTTAAGCTTTAGGCATTCGTTTATGTAATGCCCTGTTTCCTTACATTCATAGCATGTTACCTCTTTGTTTGATTTGCTTCTGGAGGTTGATTCTGAGCGATCTCCCTTGGGTCTTGGTCTTCTGAAGTTATTATTTCTTTTTCTCCAAAGTTGTTTTACTCTTCTGGTCAAAAGGGATAACTCTTCTTCATCGTCAGAGTCTTCCTTTTCAGAGTCGTCATTGTCTTCTTCTTCAACTTGGAGGGCCTTATTCCTTTCTGGTTTACGTCTCTCAGATCTGGATTTCAGGGCTACAGATTTGTTCTTCTTTTGAGGCTCATCTTCCTCAAGTTCTATCTCATGTTGTTTAGATCCTTTGATAATTTCAATGCAGTGACCATGAGTCTCCACTTCTTTGGCAGGCTTCTGACAATCTTTTTGACATGATCTGCAGTTGTGTAGCCTTTGTCCAGACCTTGAGTCCTGCAATTAAAGTTTGAAATCTAGAAAACATTACCTCTATAGCTTCATTGTCCTCCATCTTGAAAGCTTCACACTTCTGAATTAGAGCCAGAGCCTTTGTTTCTTTGACTTGTGAATTTCCTTCGTGAGTCATCCTCAGGGAGTCAAGTATTTCTTTGGTAGTTTCCCTGTTGGTGATTTTTTCATATTCATTGTAGGAAATGGCATTCAACAATATTGTTCTGGCTTTGTGATGGTTCTTGAAGTCACACTTCTGATCATCTGTCATTTTGTTTCTGGAAATAGCAATACCATCATCAGATACAGGAGGTATGTTGCCAATAGTAAGAATGTCCCATAGGTCAGCATCATAATCCAGAAAGAAACTTTTGATTCTGTCTTTCTAGTAATCAAATTTTCCTCCATCAAAGATTGGAGGTTTATCATTATAACTATCTCTTTCAGTGGTGTTAGCTGTAACAACCCAATTTTTAGTATTTATTTATTATACTATTATTACTTATGTGGAGTGTTAGTTAATTAATTGGTTGTTCGGTAGTATAATAATCGATTATATTAATTAATTTGGTGTGTTAATTAATTATTTAGTTGATAAGAGATATCATGAATAATTGAATTAATTAACTTGGTGGATATATGGTGTTAGTTTAATTTATTTGAATTAAATAGAGATATTTAAATATTAGGTCTTATTGGGCCTATTAATTAAATTAGAAGTATAATGACTTAAGCCCAAATAGAATACTAATATAAATAGTAAGAGATGAGGAGAGTGAGAATTAGGATTCATTTGATCATTGAAGGCAAGAGATAAAGAGAAGAGGAAAAGTAAAGAGAAGAGCTAGGGTTTCCAGAAAATTGAAGAGGTAAGGGGGGAATCCTTATTATTATGGGTTAGTATAATTGGGTCAATGGGTAGATGTATGTTTAGGTTAAAATCCCTAATTTGCATGATTTTAGGATTGTTAGGTTTTGATGAGTATTCTTGATTTGTGATGATTTAATTGTGTTGAAACTGCAAATTAACGTTATATATTTAGAGTATAGTGTGAGTTATAATTTTCTGAACGTGTGGCTTTTTACGGAATCGAAATCGGAGGTCCGGAAGTCCTCCAACGATGAAAACCGCAGAAAATTCTGCATGCTGTCCGTCACACTCGCGGCCTTTTTTTATGTTTTATTGTCGAAATCGTTTTGGTCATAACTTTTGATCCGTAAATCCAAATTGAGTGCCGTTTGAAGCGTTGGATACTTGAAACAGAGGGCTATAACTTTGTTTAAGGAATAAAATAATTTTGGAGATTATTTAATGGAAGTTTTGGGGGTTGAAGAAGATGAAAATTATGTTGGAAAATTTAATAAACAACAACTTTTTAGTAACGCCTTCGTGCACGGTTTTATTCATAACTTTCAACTCGTGAATCATTTTGGGTTGGGGTTTAAAGAATTAGAAAGATGTATTTGTTATTAATGTTAAAATGGTAGAGATGATCTTAATTGCATATTATGTGAATGATGTATTTGTTATGAATGTTAAGATGGTAGAGATGATCTTAATTGCATATTATGTGAATGGTGTATTTGTTATGAATGTTAAGATGGTAGAGATGATCTTAATTGCATATTATGTGAATGGTGTATTTGTTATGAATGTTAAGATGGTAGAGATGATCTTAATTTCATATTATGTGAATGGTGTATTTGTTAGGAATGTTAAGATGGTAGAGATGATCTTAATTGCATATTATGTGAATGGTGTATTTGTTATGAATGTTAAGATGGTAGAGATGATCTTAATTGCATATTATGTGAATGGTGTATTTGTTATGAATGTTAAGATGATAGAGATGATCTTAATTGCATATTATGTGAATGGTGTATTTGTTATGAATGTTAAGATGGTAGAGATGATCTTAATTGCATATTATGTGAATGGTGTATTTGTTATGAATGTTAAGATGGTAGAGATGATCTTAATTGCATATTATGTGAATGGTTTATTTGTTATGAATGTTAAGATGGTAGAGATGATCTTAATTTCGTATTATGTGAATGGTGTATTTGTTATGAATGTTAAGATGGTAGAGATGATCTTAATTGCATATTGTGTGAATGGTGTATTTTTGATATGAATGTTAAGATGATAGAGATGATCTTAATTACATATTATGTGAATGGTGTATTTGTTATGAATGTTAAGATGGTAGAGATGATCTTAATTGCATATTATATGAATGGTGTATTTGTTATGAATGTTAAGATGGTAGAGATGATCTTAATTGCATATTATGTGAATGGTGTATTTGTTATGAATGTGTATATGTACCATTGGTGGATAATTCATAGAGTTGAATTATGGTGATATGTGGAATGTTAAGATGGTAGAGATGATCTTAATTGTATATGTGTTGGTATTTGTACAATCATTCATGGCATGGTCGGCTTCATAGTGGAAACGGTGAAACTGTGGGTTCACATGGTATTAGACGTTGATCCTTAATTGGAAATAGGCGTAGCAGACATTGATCCTTAATTGGAAATAGACGTGGTATTAGACGTTGATCCTTAATTGGAAATAGGCGTAGCTGACGTTGATCCTTAATTGGAAATAGACGTGGTATTAGACGTTGATCCTTAATTGGAAATAGGCGTAGCAGACGTTGATCCTTAATTGGAAATAGACGTGGTATTAGACGTTGATCCTTAATTGGAAATAGGCGTAGCAGACGTTGATCCTTAATTGGAAATAGACGTGGTATTAAACGTTGATCCTTAATTGGAAATAGGCGTAGCAGACGTTGATCCTTAATTGGAAATAGACGTGGTATTAGACGTTGATCCTTAATTGGAAATAGGCGTAGCAGACATTGATCCTTAATTGGAAATAGACGTGGTGGCTTGGATTCTAGATATTGAATCAGAAAGTGGTGAAACGTTGGGTTCACAGTATGGTACCACATGCATAGAGTCACATGTCTTGCATTGAGTCCCATTAGAGTCATTGATAGTTGAATGTTTGCATTGTTGTGATTGTGATGTGTGTATGAGATATGGTAATTGAATTTGATGATGTTTGGATACATAACTTGACTGAATATGTGATTATGTGATAATTGTAGTTATGTGTATATTTGAGAATATAATATTGGATTTGAATATTATACTCCTTGAGTTTTTATGTGTGCTTGAAACCTGTGAAATAAATGTTGGTTAATATTATTTACATGGTTATATGAAGTGTGATGAATTCCTTTAATTGTTGATTTAATCATTGTGCTTGATTAATAATTCTTTATAATGATTTGAATTCTCACCCTTTCTGTTTGAATGTTACCTTTACATGGGTATCGTGCAGCTACTCATGAGTAGTATTGCTGAAGTAAGTGAACGGTAGCACTCGAGGTTAGCTGGAGAGCTTCAGTGCTTTGTTTTAGAGACTAAGTAGTGAGTCAATGCTCTGGTCATGTAACACTGGGTAGATTCGTAGTATTGAACTCATATCTTAGTTGAATATGCATTATGTTATTACTTGTGAACATGTTTATTTGAAGAGGTTATTGAGAGATGATCATGGTATTGGACATGGATCATTTTATGAAATGCATGAGTATTCATTATTTTCCGCTGCGAACACATATTCTTGAATATTCATGATAATGGAAATGTGTTATTTGTAAATGACCAGGTGTATTGTATATTGATGATGAATGATGTTGGTTTTGAAAGCTTCTAGTTTTTGAAAACGTCGATGTGACGCCCTTTTGTTTATATGCGTGCTTATTTACTCTGATTATATGTTAAGTATTTTGGGGTAGAAAAAAGGGTGTTAAATTAGCCATAGTGTTTTTCTCACGCTGGATCTTTCTACACTGTTAAGTGTTTGATTAGAAAATCAATAACAAAGCCGAAACTCTGATACCAATTGAAGGTAGAGAAAAACAAGAAAGGGGGGTTTGAATTGTTTTAACGATAATGAAAACTTTTTGGAAATGTGACACATGCAAAAACAAAATAATATCAACACTGAATTTTATACTGGTTTACTTGAAATTCAAAGCTACTCCAGTCCACCCGACCAAGGTGATTTTGCCTTCAAAAAGTACTTTATCCACTAATCTTGGAAGATAACACGAAATATCGTCTAAGAGGATAAAGATCTCTTAGCCCTCTCAAGTTTACAGACTTCACAAGTCACTTGAGAAGAGTTCAACAAATAAATAGAATTACAGTAATGCTTAGTGCTTCTAGGTAAGCAGAAATTACACAAGGTAAAAGCAAAAGAATTGTTCACACTTTTAGAGCAGCAACTCGTGTGAGAAAGAGAATGAATGATAGATATGAAAGTAGTGTTGTATTCTCGTGTGTTTCAGTTTTCTTCTTAGTGAAGCGTTCCATCCTTTATATAGGAGTGATGAGAAGACCGTTGAATGTTTGAACGTCAGAATTTTTGGCAATGATGGATGATTAATGTCATTAATCTCTGTGTTCTTTCCAAAGTAGATTTGGGGCGCCATAACTTTCTTCCTGAATTAGATTCTTTCCATAAGTGAAAGTCTTCATAGCTAAGTCTTTGGAAATAAGATTTTGAAGCAAAAGGTTCAAATATCAGAGTCTCTATTCAGCAAGTGTATCTTTAGATAGATGCTTGTCACTGATTATCTTCAGAGTTGCTTCCGATTGATTACATCGGAGTGTAAAGCTTCAGATACTAGAGTGCATTCTTCCGCTTCAGAGTGTTTGATGTCTCTTGTTGTGTTTATGCTTCCTTTAATCAGAGTCAGAGCTTCTATTTGCGTATCTTCTAAGTGGTATTTTAGAACTTGTATCTGTATCTGATGAAGGTCTATCTGACTATTTTGATTAGAGTCCTGCACAATTAGATAAATTTTGTTAGGGTACCATTTTTGTTTCATCCTTTGTTATCATCAAAATCTTAGAGATACATTGTAGATACTAGATTTGTTCTTACAACAACCTCCTCTTTCTTTTTCTCATGATCTTTAATTTCTAAATCCACTTACCACTTCTGGTCACAACAACAGTCACATTATTATGCTCTATAGGATTTATCACAGTTCCACTAGGTAGTGTACCTAGTGTTTGGGAACCGGCTAGTTGTTGTGCTATTTGTCCTATTTGAATTACAAGATTTTTCATTGAAGCTGTGGTGTTTCTCTGATTATTTCTAGTCTCTTCTTGGAATTGAATATTGTGAGTTGTCATATTTTCAATGGCTATTTCCCAATATTCTTTCTTTGGAGCTTGTTGTTATTGTAGTTGTTGAAACTGATTTTGGTATTGACCTTGACCCTGTTGTTGAACATTCCCTTTCTGATTCTTCCAGGAGAAGTTAGGATGATTCTTCCACCCTGGGTTATACGTGTTAGAATAAGGGTTGTTTTTCCTCAAAAAAATTATCTCCTCTATTGGTTTTGCAGTTGCAACATAATATACAGTCAAATGAGGTCCGCCACAAATTTCACAACTAACATTCTGGGACAACTGAATTTGAACTACCTGTTGTGTACCAATATTTATTGCTTTAAGTTTCTTTTCAACTTATGCAGCAACTGTGTCTTCTATCCTTTGTTTGAAGCTCCAGATCAATAACCTCTTCAGATTTGCTTGAAAACCTATCATACAACTCTAAATGCTCATTTGCAATTATTGTCTCAATGATCTTTTTAATACCTGTGGCTATTGAAAAGTTTGATGAGCCACCAATTGTTGTATCAATCAATTGTTTTGTATTCAATTGGAGACCATTGACAAACATCTGAATTTGCTCAGTTTGATCTAAGTTGTGTGGGACAAGCCACAAGTAACCTCTTGAATCTCTTGTATGAATCACCAAGTGATTCACCCTCTTTTTGTTTGAAGTTCATAATGTCGTATCATTTCCTGGGGAAAACTGAAGCTGGAAAGTACTCATGCAGAGAAGTTGTTTTCATTTCTTCCGAAGTGGTGATACTCCTAGCAGGTAATGAGTAAAACCATTCTTCTGCATCTTCAGATAAGGTAAAAGGAAACATTCTCAACTTTTTTGCTTCTTCAGTGTGCCCATCTATCTTTAGAGTGGTGCTCATAGTCAGAAACCTTTGTAAATATTTATTTGCATCTTCGTTGGTTTTCCCCGAAAAAGGTCTCCTCTCAAGTTGACTAATGGTGCTAGGATGCAGCTGAAAGTTAGGCACATTCATCGGTTGGTTCACAATTGTTAGCCTACCACTCGATGCATTTGTCATCCCATATTCACCGAATAGTCTTTCTGGTGGTGGTGGATTTTCACCCATCATTTCAACCTCTTTTTCTGAATCTGAATCTGAGTGAATGGAGGGATGCTCTTTGTCTGATTCCAGTCTTGCTAATTTAGCTTGTCTGAGTCTTGCACGCAAAGTTATTTCAATTTTTGCATCAAAAGGAAAATCAACTAAGACCTTACCTTGCATAAAAATATCAGAAACAGGTTAGTTGATAAAGATCAAAATAAAAATAACAAAAATTAAATATTAGCTGTAGAGCAACAAAATTTCAATTGAACTAAATTTAAACTCTATATTTTGGCAGTCCCCGACAAAGGCGCCAAAAACTTGATCGGTAAAATAGCAAGTGTATTATTTTATCCTCTGTAGCAATAATGAGGAGATTTCTCTGAATATCGATCTCAAGGACTGCATATCAATAATGAGTTCTAATTTTCGTTCAATCAAACAAAAAATAAAGTTAGGATTTGTTTTGCGAATTTATAAAAATAATTGCGAATAAAATAAAGAGATGACTTAAACGGTTTTGACATATATGAGTGTCATGCTAGGGAGAGTATATGATTCTTTCTTGTAACAACTATGAATCATCATTGCAACAACATATTTTACATAATCAACACCAGTTATTAAAGTTGTTTTCTCCTAAATCCTCAGTAAGAATATCTTTAATCATTCACCCCTAATTACTATGTCCATATATAATTACTGAGGAAATTAAGAATTATTATATCAAGAATTATCTGGTTACTACAGGGTAACCCTAATCCTAGGAGATATCCACCATATCATACTCTCATGAAAGCATTATCGATGGTGGTCTAGCCTAGTTGTTAATCATACATCAATCTCAGTTTTTCTGAAAGAGAAAGCATTACAAACATCAAGAGAATAATTTAGTTATGAAAAACACATTGTTATTGCAAATTGTCGCATCTCGAAAAATACGATCCCTCGCGATGGTCACGGAAAAAATGATTCGAACAGAGTCGCCACCGAACTTTATTTATTCCAATGAAGGAATAGGAAAATATCGATAAAACCTTTAAAAATAGAATGATGGTCGTCACAACCATATTTAGCTTCGGGAGTCGATTATGCAAGGAGAAGGTATTAGCACCCCTCACGTTCGTTGTACTCAACGGGAACCTTTTAGTTAAGCTTGCGATTTGAATGTTAGTTAATGTTATTTGTTTTCTTCGAGTGAATATAAGATTGAGAAGAGAAATGAATGGAAACCTCAGAAAGGGGAAAAAGGTTTTTTTTATTAGTGTGTTCGCCAAGATTTCGCAATCTCGTGCCTACGTATCCTTATAGTGCGATAAGGAAGTCAGAGCATTCGTAGTTCGGGGAACTACAATTTGTTTGTGTCTTTTAATGAACAAATGTTTAGATCATGTTCTAAAGGTTAAACATTGGCTTATCTACTCTAAGCATAGGCTTAATCAAAAGTTCGTACGCGTTAGAAAGGACTAGTCAAATGTTCACTTATGAAAAGCTTTCAATCGTACGGGGGAGAAAAGACCAGGTTTGATTGGTTGAATGTGTTTTAATGAACAAATGCTTAGATCTCATTCTAACGGTTAAGTGTTAGCTTGCATGCTCGTAGAGGAGACTTAAGTGCTAGTTTGTATATGCATTATAAAGGATTAAGTTATATTCTTTGTGAAAATGGTTTCAGTCGCACGGGGGCGAGAAAGCTACGTTAAAGTTATGTTGAATGATTTTAGGAGAATGACGAATATTTGGTAAGAAAAGACGTGAGCCTCGGGACCAAGTACTCGGGGTGTTACCAGAATGCTAGATTCCAACATTTGATGTATTTATGAAATTGTTGGATGGACAATGAACTTTTAAGAGATTGTTCAAAAAATTCCATCGGAATGCTTGACTCCAATGGCCCATCTTTTGTCCAAGTTATTATGTGTTTTAGAAACGAAAGAATGAATGAGAGGCTAATTCAAGACGTGTGCCTCAAGAGCCTTCATTCGAAGATTCAAGGAATGTGAGACTCCAAAGATTCATTTCTTTCGTATTTGAATATGTAAACATATAACGTTATGTTCGATCAGAACAACATTTGGAATTGTATCGAATTGATTGAATTGAGTTTAAAAATGGATCATTTGATATTGGACCAAGTTTTTTGACTATATTTGAATACATCGATTTAATTATTATCCATGTGTTTAAATAATTGCAACAAATTAAAATAAATAAATGAGATAATAAAAATCAAATGAATTTGGTTATAAAAAGTGAAAGAATCAACATGATCATGAGCAACCAAATTATTTACATGGCCATGCTTCAGACTCACCCGTGAAACGAAATGTTCATAATGAGAGATATAAGAAAAACTTGACTTCTAATAAATATAAATTAAGTACAAACTCACAATTATTCAAACAAGAATATTATTACTTAATGACATAATCACAAAGACTATGCTAGAATAATCATCACTACATTGTAGGATAAGTTTTGATGCCAATTTACAAATGGAAACAACCACAAAACTGCATCACCATAAATTATGCCAATAATAAGCATCGCCATGAGGTAACATACAGTCACAACATAACACAATAATCTATATATTTATGCTCCAAATCCATATTACAATATAGAAGGACGATAAATATGAGCATTGCCTACTCTATTTTTCTCAAAATTTCTTTTCTTACTGTGTATCTGAATTATCTTTCTCATTTAAACAAGGCTACACTAACTAAAACCACAAAAACAAAATACAACAACCATTGATGTAGTAATATTTACAAGCTTATCAGAAAGCTTTGAATGCCAAACAAGTCAAACAAAATACAGTGCAACCAAATAGGTAATCTAAAATACTTATCAAAATAAGAAACTATATCATATAGCAGCAAAATTCGTTTTGAATTGTTACCGCCGCGAACCATTATTGTTGCATAATATCTGCAAGAAAAAATGTGATAGTTGTGCATCCTACCATTCTACTTTGTGCTTTAAGATCAGCTACCATAACCACAACCAATTTCCAACTTATAAAATAGAATACACACCAAAAATCCGCAACTGATTTACAAGAATCTCCGCACTCCCTTAGTGATTTTGATTAGATCCGGAAATAAAATGTAGGGAGTCATTGTCATTTCGCGATTAAGGGTTTAAGGGTGTTCTGGTTGTAGGTGTATGTTTTCATAGTCATGTTTTTTATATAGACGGAAGTAGGGGGTTTTGGTGGTGTGGAAGTTGTATTTTTGAGTGAGAACGAGATCAGAGTTAGGCGTGGTTGTTGAAGGTTTATGGATCAAAAGGACAATGTAAGAACCTGGCATTGGAAGCTTGCAACGAAGAGAATCGAGGATGCTTGGTGGTGGTCAATTATTGCTTCGGAATGAAGGTGAGTGAGGGATCTCGAAGAGGAGGAAGGCGTGGAAATTAAAGGAGGTTGAACGACGGTCACATGGTGTTGTTAGGTGGTGGCTCAAGGGGGAGTAGAAATGGCGCTGACATAGGTTCAGACGGAGGATGAAGTGTGTCATACCCTCAAAACTTCCCTACCCCATATCACTTTCTTAAGCCTTAAAACCTAAGCATGCATCCTATATATATCATCTTATATGCATCCATACTTATTGGTCATAAAACTCCACAAATCCAAGGCATGGGATTCATCTGCAAGGCCTCCAGTTTCTCTGGTCATGTTGAGGTGTGCCCAAGCCACCTTAACCCTAATCTCATCCTAAAGCATCCCATAAATCTTGGAGAATCATTCAAGATATATCACTCACTCCCCAAGTCCAATTTGGGTGGCGAGTCCCCTTTGAAGAAACCTCAAGATTCATATGGTCACCCAAGGACCAACCCCTAACTCTTGACCTGCCTTTTGACTTGTACAAGCCATGTTTCACCATGGATCTTGGACATTCCATAAGGACCCCTAAAATCCAAAGTTTGTTCATGCCCTATGATCTTTAACATCTCAATTGGATCCCTAAAACTCAAACCCTAATTCATCTGGCAATGGTTCTTAATGAAACTTATGGCTTAAAAAGCACTAATTTGGGGGCTTCTTGACCATTGAGCTTGATAATTTTTAGCCATCCAATCACCCCACCATTCATTCAACATCATTTCATGGCCATTACAATCTAAATCAACCATTTAAACATCCATTGAATCCATGTTGCAAGTAGTTGGTTCATACATGATTTTTCAACTTTCAGTGATTTGATCCACCCACCAATTTGACCTAAAACCATTCCACAAAGGCCCAAAATTCATTTACCATCATGATATGATCATTTTAGGTCAAAACATCCCATCATTTTGGCTTTAAAATCAAGAAATCACAAAAACCTTAAAACTAGGTCATGTTGGTTGGTCACATTTTGGCAGGAATGGCCTATGGGATGTTTCAAAGACCATAACTTCTTCATTTTTTAAATATTTTTAAGTTCCACTTTGATCAAAATTTCCTAAATAACTTACTCTCCAACTTTGTTTCAAGTACCAAGACCTAATTCATTGAGGAAGGGGGTCAATTTTGCTATTGACCAAACTGGTCCAACATGCCTACCATGCTCAAAAATCATATCATGACCCCTACTTTGGCATGTTTCCATTTCCAAACCACAAGCCCTTTTGACCTGGTTATTTTTGCATTCAATCAAGTTCATTGCAAGGAACAAATGGCCCAAAATTTAAGCAAAGTGAACGAATAAATTTCATTTGGCCTTGGTTCAAACATGGATGACCATCCTGATCCGCATACCAGAACAATTCAGGCAGAATTTGCAAATGGATGCACCAAGTGTTCAACCCTATCAATTTTATTCCAATGGTCCCCAAACATGTTACATATGATATTATTGTGTGGTATGAAGTCAACTTGCAATGCAAAACATGCCAAAACTCAGAAATCGACCCCATGTGCAAATGCCGACTTTTCTAAAAATGAAAAAAACCAATTTGCATAGCAGGCCATTTCCTTGCTTGTGTTTATTCCTGGTTGATGCAAGGAACCAAGACAAAGTAGTCTGGGGTGCAAACAAGGTCTAAACACAACCACCCTTGTCTCCCTAAGTTCAACCTTGAGCATGCTTCGACCCTTCACCCTTTTTGAAGAAAACCCCCAAGTTTCCCCCCCAAAACCATCCAGACACCTTCCCTATAAATAGGTGAAGGTGTCACAATGTTCAAGCACGTTGAAAAAGGCCCTTAATCACTTCTAACTTTCTCCCTCAAACCTCCATTAACAGAGTGTCGAATTTCTGATCCCAAAGCTTTTCAACCATAAATCCCTACCCAGAAACACTCTATACACTTCACTTGAGTTGTCCAAACACCTAACCCACTGTTCCCTAAGCCTCATCTGAGCTAAGCTCAGTCGTTAGAATCCTTCCCTGAGTTACTTCTCACCAAGTATATATACTTATCTCCTTCACTCAAACAAGTTACCCTCTTGCTCGAAATTCATTTCTGATCACTAACCCCAACATTACAACTTTGATTGTTCCACTTTCATCATTTAATTTTTAATTTAGGTTTAAGTTGATCATCTAAATTATGATCCATAACTCCTCACTCAGAGCCAATCAATGGCTCTTGAGTGAGGATAACATTTTGTTTAGGATCATACAACGTGGCTTGACCCTTAATTTTGGTTAAAAACACTTGATTTCGAGTTTTGATTTTAGGGGGTCGAAGGTTGAAGACGACCGTTGACACGTTATTTTGAATTCAAACATTTGTGTTGTCACTCTGTGGTTGGCTGGCTCACGCGCGAATCTCATTTATTTTCCATTTTAATATTTATTCATTCATCGTGCATTATTATCACAACTAGGCCATTGACCCAGTGGGTGGGGGCTAGTCTCCCATATGACCCCAAGGTCAGGGGTTCGAACCTGAGGAGTCCACCCTAACCATTATTTTCCCTTTTATGTTATTTTGTTATTTTATTTATTTCATTTTATTTCCTCTTTTAATTTATTTTTTAACCCCCTTATTTTTATTATTTTGACAAAGTATTGAACATCAACCCTCCTTATTTTTATCTCTAGAATTTAATGGTAACCTTATTTATTTAATTTGAGCAATTTTTTATGTACTTATGAGGTCTTGAAGTGAGGGACTAATGAAAAACACTCAAGTCATGATATGCTTGATTTGAGGTTGGTAAAAACCTTTCATACTTCAAGCCTACCATTAGATGACCATTAGTTCATCCATGGTACTTTGAAGTATGGATAAGTTTCCCCTATTTCAAGCAACTTGGTCATTTGAGTTATGGTTGAAGTCCAATCTTGTTCATGAATTCATCTGATACATTTTTCACTTTGTTTGTTTATGCTAACCCACCAACCTTTCTATATCTTTTTTATTTATAATTTTGGACTTATTTATACTAACCATATAACTTGTTAATTTTTTATATGGTTCACTAACTTGTTAATATTTCATTTGGTTCATATAACTTAATAACTAAAATCAACCATTAAATTTTGAGTTGTATAGTCTTCTTTTTGTCAATCTATTGATAAATGGACTTGAGGTTGGACAACTTTGAGGTTGGACAACTTTCATTGTTGCAAATCTAGGGTAAGTTGATCCATTGATAATCTTCCTTACTTTGCATCAATGATAAGTTATCCCTCGATGCGCCATATTTTGAATAAATTCATCCTTCACACTCACTATTGTTCTTTATTATTATCATCATTCAAAAACAACCAAAACATGATAAAATTAAAAGATAAAAAAATACTTAATCACTTGGACTTAGAGGATCCCATTTAGGGCCTTAGCTTGGAGTCCTTTCACTACTTTCTTTGTGATACTTTGTAAAACACTTGGGTTTTATTTGTAACTTACATTCCGGTTGTAAGAATGGCATCATGGCACCACCTTCAGAGGACATGTTTGTAAGCCCATTATCCTTTGTTTAGCATAGGTTACACTCTTGCACATACAAGACTTTCTCTTGGGCTACCTTACAAAGAGACCCTTTTATTTCCTTGTCGGCTACTTTGCATTCATGTTGCATTAGCCAAATTTCATAATCAAACAAATAAACCCCTGATCCAACGTCAACGGCTTTTTCATAATCAAACTCAAAATACTTAATAACTACGATTAATATTGTGCACCACAAGCCTTAAGTGGTGGAGAATGAGCGAGAATGGAGCATTCCAACCCTCACTCTGATTATTTTGGATACAAGACGATTGGCTTGTTATCTAGAATAATTACCTCTGACCATAGACTTTAGTGCAATCTAATCACAAACTCTTTTCATAAACCCTTGTTTAAGGTAAAATCAACAAAACCCATCAAACCTTATTTTTTATGCCTTATGACACCAACTCGAAAACCCTTTTCTCAAAGGTAAAATCAACCAAACACACAAACATTTTCCACTTCGAACTAAGGAGCTCTGATTCCTCATCTCTGAATGAGTGATACATAGCCACAAGGCCCCCAATCCTTGGCGAGCACTATAACAACAAAAAGACCCTCTCTTTCACACATTCTTTTAAAAAATAAAACAATGACGAATAAAATCCTACGTAGATAAAAACAACCCAAATGTTTCCCATGGAATACCGTGGAGGTGAGGGGTACTAATACTTTCCCCTGTCATAACTGACTCAAACACCCTTATCTCGGTTGCGAGAGCGATACCATATTACTTTTATAGTGGTTCCCGCGCGCTTATCTTTCTGAGGGTTTTATAGATTATTTTCCCTCGCCTTCTCCGATGGAGGAACATAAAATAAAATTCGGTGGCGACTCTTATGATATTTCCTTATGATTAGGAATTTCTTTCGACGATCCCAGTTTCGTTATCTGACTGAAAAAGTCCGATAGCGACCGCTGGCGACTCTGCTGGGGAGAAAATTATTTTCCCTAAGCAAGTCTAGCCTAGTTTGGGTTTGTTTTATGAACACGGATTTATCCATCATTTATTTTTTTTGTATATATTGTTTTTGTTACTAACATGTACATATTTTTCTTGGTTTACCTATTGATCTAAATCCTTGGTCATGTGACGAAGAAATTATGGAAAGCAATAATGATTGCAAAGAAAACCCTGTGTGAAAGACTCTTCACCCGAGTCTGAGAGTTTGCTTGAGATAGGAGAGGTTGAGTAGTATTGGTCCGCGAGGTTTCTTACTCGTTAGGGTCATACGAGAACCTCACTTAGTGGTAGATTCTTTTAAGGGGATTGATGACCATCGTGCTTTCAGTGTAAGCATCCTTTACTTTCATAGAGTCAGTGACCCTAAGACCCCTTTTTGTAGAACCTTTAACCATGGCTAGCCTAGACCGATGGTCGTGTAGTATAGACCATTGAGGTGCCTTCCTTGTAAGGGTTGATACAAAGATCTCACTTGGGGTAGATGACCTTGATGGAGCAGTCGCCTAGCAAGTAAATTGACGTAAGCAACTGATAGTCAAGGAAATCCATGACCCTAGGGGCAGTGTCTTACACCCAATTTTCCAAAAGCCTTAGATCATACAAAGCGAGAACCTTGGTTTTTCAAGCAGTCATTATTAAACTCCATGCTTCGTCATAATGGTCCGAAACCTTGAACCCATGCCTAAAACCAATGGAAATAAAATAAAAATCAATCATTCATTCATTCATTCATACATTCATCATCGAATAATAAGCACAGCTCTTAAATATTTTTGTTTGCTCAAATGCAGAATTACAAGACCTTTTACAGACACAATTATGGATACTTCAGCAAGGAAAAACACCTTTACTTTCCGATTCAAGAGTCCTTACATCAGTTCAATGAAAGTCCTCGGTTCGAAGGTGACGACCCTCAAAGACAACAAGTTCAGAGCCAACTTTGGGAACATCATAGATCTTCTAACTAAGAAGGTTGATTATGGTGTTATCACTATAATGTCCCAATACTATGACGTCCCCTTAAGGTGTTTCACTTTCCCCGACTTCCAAATCTCTCCAACGCTAGAAGACCTCGAGAGGCTCCTCAACTGATCAATCAAAGAATACAACCCCTTTCTCAAGCTAGAAGAAGGTTTCTGTTTGACCGAGATATCACTCACCTTGGATATTAACGCCAATAAGCTAGTGGCCAACTAAGGTTTTAAGGGTCCAGTGAAAGGATTGACCCAAAATTTCCTCAAAGCCCATGCCTTGGAAATGTTAAAGGAAGAAAGACCCGAATTTTGCAGCGCAACCTTGGCACTTTTGATTCACGGAATTGTTCTCTTCCCAAATATGGACAAGTTTATGTATCATCCGGAAGTTGAAGTCTTTTTGATGAAGAATCTGGTGCCTTTCCTACTTGCCGACTTCTATCATACCTTTCATACAAGGCATGAGAAGAAGGGAGGTACTTTCCTTTGTTGTTCCCCTCTACTACATCTACGGATGAGGGACCGCATGCCTCAACGTTGTTCCTTTACTCAAAGAAATCTGACATGTCCTCAGATGTTTGCATCTCTCTTCGCCAGCATAATGTTATGGTACAAGAGAGAATGGGATATGAAAGACGTCATTGCAAGATGCGGAGGGTTCTTGAACGTACCCTTAATCGAATGCAAGGTTGTATCAGCTACAACTCTATTATACTCAAAAATAGATGGGGTACGCCATGTTGATTCCTCCAGAGGAAAGAGACTTCATTTTGTTCGTCATCAATACCGTGGACCCGCTCGATTCAAATGTGAAGAGAGTGCGGAAAGCATGGACCAACATAGTCCGCATTGACCAAGAATGGGGTAAGAAAAACATCCTATCCAAGGAACCCTACTTTGTGTGGATAAAAGAGAGGGCTAGGGTTATTAGGATGTCGTTTCTATTTGATCCTTCTTCATTCCCGCTAATGCTTGAGCCTGAGCCTATCCTACAAGAGGACACAAACAAACTTACCAATCAAATCAAAGAACTTGAGTAGGAAAACACTCAATTACGAGTCCAACTCAATCGTACCAAGGAACGTAACCACGTCTTGGAGGATAAGGGTAAGCAAGTTTGTGAAAAATTTGAGGATAGAAAGAAGAGGCTCCAGATAGCAGAGGGAAAAATAACTTGGGTTGGTGGAGCTCTACAAGGAGCTAATTCTGAGCTAGACTTCTGCAACGACAAGTTGGATCAAGCTCACCGAGTCATTAGGGACCTTGAGAAAACTGTCGAGAGGTCAAATGCAATGAAGAAAGAAGCGAGGGAATACTATGAATCCCAACTTCTCGAACTGAGAACCAATCTAAAGGAGTGTAAGGATCTCCTAGCTAAGTGACGCAACGCGAAAAACAACCGGCGGGGAAAATACAGAGCCGCCACCGACGCTATTCATCCTATGACGGAAAGGGAGCGCAGGACTAACATAAGAAAGGGAAAGGAACGGTCTTACGACCAGAGATTACAAGGTACGAGAATCGGTTACGCAAGGGGAAGGTGTTAGCACCCCTCACGTCCGCCGTACTCGACGGGATCCACGCTCAAAAGATAACTCAAAGGAAAGGAAAAGGGTTGCTGCTAAACTGCTCAAAGAAACTGCACAAAATGGAACAATAAACAGGTGGGGAAGAGAAAGAAAACGGAGGAAGTGGACTCGGCATGATGTCGCATCCTGGGCCTACGTAGCTTGCCAGAAACAAACATCAGAGTCAACGTAGTTCAGGAAAAGGAGACAGGCTCGCTAAGACATCGCATCTTATGCCTACGTATCTTCTCTATCAGAGAAGAATTAGAGCACTCGTAGCTCGGCTAACGCACGCTGAAACAAGACACCAAAAAGGGACATCGAGATGTCAAAAGAAACACCCAAAAGGAAACAGAATGCCAATACATGGACTTACACCCGACTCCTAACAATAACAAAAAGGAAACAGAATGCCAATACATGGACTTACACCCGACTCCCAACAATAACGAACAGGAAACAGAATGCCAATACATGGACTTACACCTGACTCCCAACAATAACAAACGTCAAAAATGAACCCTGGGATGAACCCCAAGTGAATAACAACCACCACAAATGAACCCCGAAGATGAACCCCAAACGATAACAGAAGAAATCCCCCAAGGTATGAACATACAACACACACACGCTGAACAAACGGGTACTCACACCAAAGAAAACAAATGCCAGGAACAAAGACCTGAAGCGGTAAACACCAGTAGGAAATAAGGGTGAACACACGCAAAAACAAAGAAAAGGGTGAACAAACACAAAAACAAAGAAAAGGGTGAACACACACAAAACAAAGAAAAGGGTGAACACACATAAAACAAAGAAAAGGGTGCACAAACACGGAAACAATGAAAAGGGTGCCCGGAGAGATTGCTCCCAACCTCCTGCCTACGTATCTCATCTGGTATGAGAATCAGGGCGACGTAGTTCCCCTTACCAGGGGTAAAGCACTCTCCTAACCAGAGACCAGGGAAACAACAAACTAATAGGGAGACTGAAACTCGAGCCTAATAGTTGTCATGCAATCAACATCCCTAAGTTAAAGTCTCTAACAAGAACTTAACTCACACAGGAAGCGAGTCAACTCAAGTCTAAACTCTACATACGTTCAACTTCCTCAGAAGTTAATCGTACGACTCCTACAGAAAAGTGTCGCATACGCGAAAAACAACCGGCGGGAAAAGACACAGAGCCGCCACCGTGCGTTATTTATCCCAAAGGAGGGAAAGGAAACGCTCGAAGTAAACCTGAAAAAGGGAAAGGAATGGTCTTACGACCAGAGATTGCAAGGTACGGGAGTCGATTACGCAAGGGGAAGGTATTAGCACCCTTCACGTCTGTCGTACTCGATGGGATCCACGCTCAAAAGAATAGAAAAAGGTTGCTGATAAACTGCTCAAAGAATGCACACACACTGGAACAAAACACAGGTGAAAGAAGACGGAGGAAGGGGACTCGGCAGGATGTCGCATCCTGGGCCTACGTAGTTTGTCAGAAACAAACATCAGAGTCGATGTAGTTCGGGGAAACGGGAAACGTGCTCGCTAGGACATCGCATCCTATGCATACGTATCTTCTCTAACCAGAGTAAGAATCAGAGCACTCGTAGCTCGGCTAACGCACGCCGGAACAAAACACTGAAGAGGAGACGCTAAGACGTCAAAAGAAACACACAACAGGAAACAGAATGCCAATCAATGGTCTTACATCCGACTCTGAACAAACAACACGCAAACAGAAAACGGAATGCCAATGGCTGGTCTTACATCCGACTCCTCAAACAAACAACAAACAAACGAGAAACCGAATGCCAATAGATGGACTTACATCAGACTCCGAACAAGCAAAGGCAAACAGGAAACGGAGTGCCAATGACTGGTCTTACATCCGACTCCTAACACACACACATTAAAAGAAGAAGGGTCTCGATTGCAACTAGGGCAAGAGAAAAGGAAGGTCTCGATCGCAACGAGGGCGAGAGAAAAGAATCACAACGAGGGGGAAAACCAGCAAGGATTAAATGTTAGTCGTCAGTCAAACTCGACAAGACATCACATCTCGTGCCTACGTATCTCATCTGAACATGAGAATCAGAGTTGCCGTAGTTCGGCTAAGCTATTTCTGTTTGTTTTGTGTTTTTTAGGTGAACAACGTTACTACGCAATCTACCGGATGCTCGACCTTTGGAGACTTACTCACCTGTAGTAGAAGGAGTCAACGTGTCCTTAAGAGAAGATAAAATTTGTTTGTGTTTTAGGAATGCTCACGCAAGAAAGGAAGTCCTAGACGAAGGAACCGTGCTACCTTAATTGACATGCAAACGAGAGACTATGCGAAGTCTAGCAAACCTATGGGGATACAATCACACCACTCAAAAACATATAACATGAAATAAACACACCAACAAGGGGCTCAAACATCCAAGGGTAAGGCTTTAGTCAAGAGGGGTCATATCAACCTCGACAAACAAGCCAACTGGACGGGTATCTGAGGGCTCTTAACCACTGACATTGACCGTCAGGGTGAGCAGATGAAAGGTAATGAGGATAAGACCTCATAGCTCTTAACCCGGGCCTGGGTGAGCTTCAATCAATGAAAACGTGGGGATCCAGAATGAGGGACCCTACTCCACTTGACTGACTCTATATACAAGGATCTTGGGTTAGGTTCAAGAGCATCAGCACGTAGTGCGAGCATAATGAACGACTCAAACGATTAGCAGGGGATTGATTGCTAATCCCTTCTATCTGCCAATTGCCTCTTCACTTAGGAGGACTTAAGTAACCATGCCTCGACAAGGAGGTCTTTAGCACAAACATAAACAAACACAGTCATTGCCTCTTAAGGAGGACTTCAGCCAAATGCCTGCCAAAAGAAACGACAGGGCTTTCAGACTACATGGAGTTAGAGAATGATTACCTAGGTGGTATACCAACCACAAGCAAAGCAAAGCTCAAGCAATGATCATGTTTACCAATGATCCTACAACACAGTATTCACATTCAGACAAATCAAACAGATAGTCAATAGTCTTACAACTAATATGTACATAATACAAGTCAAATGCAACTCAAGTGAGTTCATCACCAATGATCCTACAACACAACAAAGGTTAGTGGACAAAGTAATTTGCATCTCATGAAGTGAGATCACATCAACCACTAGAGCTAATTGCTTGAACCTGAAATACAAAACTCAAAAGGTGAGTACAAACCACTAGTGCAAAGACTAGGGTCAAAGGCAAAGCAAAAAGTCAAAACAGAAGGTGATATTCGACATGAAGCACATTTATTCAAGTAAGAACATGTCCTAAAAAGGGTCAAACTCAAATCCTAAGGAAAATCCATCTAATGATCATGCTAAGGCAAAGGCATACAATGAGATCAACAATTGGGCATACATATAAGAAAATGCACATTAAATCAGAAACTCATCCAATGATCATGAAATTTTTGATGTGTACACAACATGTTAAACACAAGCATCATGCAAAAAATGAGAATCAGAGGAGCTCAATTGACCAAAGAATGAAAATGAACAAGATCAACATCCAAATGTGTGACACACATTGTCACACCATGTATTCATGTGTCTAAAACAGAGATGGAAAATGATAAAAATGCCAAACCAATTCTCAAAAATTAGGCAACATGTTAGGATCAAGCATGTCAAATTTCATGGCAATTGGACAATTAATGAGCATTTCACAAATCAAATAGCACAACATGTCATTTTTGTATCATGTTCAATCAAGCAAGCATATTCAGAATTCCAGCAAGGCACAAATCCAGAAATTCACATCACAAAATAACAAACATTACAATGAACATGTGAGAAAAAATTTGGATTAAATTGGACTTGTTTCCTATTTTTTATGATTTTTTGAATTAACATGAAAATAATGAAATACATGTGAATCATGGAAATAATATGAAATGAAATGAAAAAAAATAGAAATGCATTAGCATGGATTCGAACCAAGGTATCTCAGGTCCAAGGAGGCTCTACAGTGTAAAATAATTGGAAACAAATCAAAAACAACATGAGCCAGGATCGAACCAGGGTCATCAAGGTTGCAAGCGCGTTTTAAAATGGAAACGCTGCATTTTGGATGCAAAAGGAATTAAAATGGAAAATATGAAAGCAGCGAGGCGTGGAATCGAACTGGCGAGGCAAAAGTGAAAGGCGCATGAACAGTGCATCCTGAGCGCACGAACCAGAAAACCCTAGTACTGTGCACGCGCGGTGGTTGACGGTGGTTTCCACCGTCTTCCTCAATGAGACGGCGGCGATGCAACAGTAATATTCAACAAATTTTTCCAGAATTATGCGTGGCATATACCGTTCGAACCGTCTCGATGCGTAAAACAAGGATCTAACATTCATTTAGTCTAAAGCTTCATAGATTATGCAAATCGACTGAAAACATAATGCACTACAAAATTTCAACTCAACATATATCCTTCAATACTTCACCAAATCTAAAACTATTTATATCAGGATGATCAGTGACAAAAACTCTACACAATTATGGCAATAAAATGAAGAATCATGAAGTTCGAAATCCAACCTTCTTGAAGAGCAGCATGATGAAACAGTGAATTCAAGCTCCAACAATGTCCAGATCTTCTCCTCTACTCTTGTTATGAAGCTTTGTGCACGAAATCTCACTTGAAATGGCTTGGATCCTGATTAATTTGCAACTTCCATGTTCATCTTCATGAGCTTGATGTGCACGAATCTTGGCCAAAATCTTCAGATCAATGCTTGATTCTTCATCAATTACACTCAATGAACACAATTATGCAGTAAAATCAATGAGTTGTGTGCAAAAATTTGAAGTTTCAATTGAGAGAAAATTTGGAGGAAAATGAAAAATCTAGATCTAGAATGTGTAAGAATGAACAATTCTGTTATGATTAAGCTTATATATGACATGTTAATTACTTTGCTAATGATAATTGGGCTTGGCTAATGAAAGATTAACAAAATATGGAGTGTGATGCAAAATTGGTAATTGCACCTTATGCATGGCAAAATGGACGTGAACAGTGCCACATGAGTGTATAAAATCATCTAAAATCCTTTCATGAACACAAATGGATTGGAATTAAGCATGTATGATACACCAAATTTGAATTAGGCAATTTCCCTCCAAAATGTTCATGCATGGCCAAATGATCATGTGATATTATTTCATGCAATGCAATGATGGATTTGGAAAATATTGGTCATGAGAAGCAATATGCAAAAAGAGTGGCTTAAATTGGAGTTTTGGATCAAAAGTTATGGCACTTTGAAGTTTCATGCACACTTGGTGATCATTTGCTCATAACTTCTCAACCATTCATCTGATGCTCATGATCTTGGACTTTTTGAAAATAGGAGAGAAAGATCTTCAACTTTTATGTTCACCAAAATTTCATTTGAAGCTTCTTTGATGTTGGAAAGTCAAGTTGAATGTGGTCCAAAAACTTGCCATTTTTGGAAACTTGAAATTACAGGTCACTTTCCATTTTGGGAAACTTTTGATCTGGCTTCAAAATCCTTAAGGTAGATGTTTGACATGATGAATAAGCCTATTTTGGACATGAATGAAGTGTCTCAAACCATTTCTCCACCTCAAAGCCCTCAGATGACCTGAAAATGCACTGATGACTTTGGACCTCTACCACTTGGCAAAGTTGCTTCAAAATGAACCTTGGCTCATATAAGCTTTCTAGAATAATCATGCGGCCTTCATCTCAAGGGGATACTTGCTTTTTTGCAATGATGAATCTCCTTGATGCCAATGCTTATTGATATGGTGCAATGCAATATGTAATGATACATGACCTAAAAAAATGAAATGAATGCATGAATGAGGGGTGCAAATTTGAGGTGCTACAGCTGCCCCTCTTCAATCAACTGAGAACCTGAAAGGATGAGAGCAACGACTGTCAGACCTTCAAGGTACACAGGGATTGAATACCAAAAGAACCGTAAAATTTGCACTCTGTAGGGAGTAACCAAAGAAACCACGACTTGATATACACTGATATCAAGGAAAGCGGGGCCATTTACCGATAGCGGTTTCAAAATAGTTGACTTGATATACACTGATATCAAGGGAAGCAGGGCCATTTACCGATGGCGGCTTCAAAATAGTCGACTTGATATACACTGATATCAAGGAAAGCGGGGCCATTTACCGATGGCGGCTTCACAACAGTCGACTTGATATACACTGATATCAAGGAAAGCGGGGCCATTTACCGATGGCGGCTTCAAAACAGTCGACTTAATATACACTAATATCAAGGAAAGCGGGGCCATTTACCGATGGCGGCTTCGACTGGGGAGGAAAAGATGTTTACGACTGGAACAAGACCAGACGTTTACCGACGACTCTACTGGGGATTTTGATATTTATCAACGAAAAGATACATGACCAGACATTTACCAATGACTGGGAAGGAAGGATACATGACCAGACATTTACCGATGACTGGGAAAAAACTCGATGTTTACCGACATCGAAAGATGATGTTTACGGACACCAAAAAAGGACGACCAGACATTTACCGATGACTGGGAAGGAACTCGATGTTTACCGACATCGAAAGATCATGTTTACCGACATCAAAAAAGGACGACCAGACATTTATCGATGACTGGGAAAATTGAATCATGACCAGACATTTACCGATGACTGGGAAAAAACTCGATGTTTACCGACATCGAAAGATGATGTTTACCGACATCAAAGAAGGACGACCAGACATTTACCGATGACTGGAAAAACTGAATCACGACCAGACATTTACCGATGACTGGGAAAAAACTCGATGTTTACTGACATCAAAAAAGGACGACCAGACATTTACCGATGACTGGGAAGGAAGGATACATGACCAGACATTTACCGATGACCGGGAAGAACTCGATGTTTGCCGACATCGAAAGATGATGTTCAGAAATGAAACAAGACCAGACATTTACCGATGACTGGGAAAGAAGGATACATGACCAGACATTTACCGATGACTGGGAAGAACTCGATGTTTACCGACATCGAAAGATGATGTTCAGAAATGAAACAAGACCAGACATTTACCGATGAATGGGAAAGAAGGATACATGACCAGACATTTACCGATGACTGGGAAGGAACTCGATGTTTACCGACATCGAAATATGATGTTTACCGACACCAAAAAAGAATGACCAAACATTTACCGATGACTGGGAAGGAACTCGACGTTTACCGACATCGAAAGATGATGTCTATTGACACCAAAAGAAAGGACCCACATGGGGATCAACACGACACTTACTGGTATCGCAAGGACGACATCTACCTATGTCAAACAAGGCAGACACTTGCCAGGGACTACACTGGGGAGTCACGCTTTCCTTTCACGAACGGGTGAGAAAATAAACCTCTTTGGGGACTGTCAATTCTGAATGCTGTCAAGAGCAACCGCTGTAAATGTGCCATACAGATGTTGAGAAATGATCCGCCTCTACTGGGGAAATGATCCAAGCCTGCAAGATGCAAGGGGAGGAACACTCCAGCTGGGAAAGCAAATGATCACTTTGCTGAGCACACAATTCCTGATTCGATCTCCCAACTCTGTGGGGAGTAGCACTACTGCTGGGGATACTTACTGATCTGACATTCTCGGAACGGCAGAGAAACCAGCTCAACTAGGGAGTCACTTGTTGGGAAAACACCCACCTCTCGACCATGCTGGAGAAACAAATTCTAAAATCGACTCAGACGACCCAACGTCGCGATGCCAAACTCCTCAGAGTAACATCTTCACCAACCGGCTAAACCAATTCTCGACCGGTAACCACGGCTTGGGACTAGCTTATGCTTGCAATGCTGATGCATGAATTTTACAGCGTAATGCTCTATAACCATGGAAATGCTACGCAATTAATGATGCAAATATGATATGCTTCTCTAAATGATGAATGCATAAAAGTATCCCCCTCAGGGGACTCTACTGGGGAGCTCGAGGCACTTTGCTGAGGAGCTTGATACCACTCCATCTCCTCCCTGCTGGGGAATAGCACTGCCGCTGGAGAAAGAATAACCCTCACCAGGGATGACCTCCACTAAACTCGATCCGCTTGGGGACTTCACTGGGGAAAACAGCTACCAACGCAAACCTCCGCTGGGGAAACAACAACCTTTTCAGACTTGCTGGGGAATAACACTCTCAACCCTGCTATGAGAAACAGCAAACTTCAATCCTGGCTGCTGAGGAAACACCGGTCTCGAACCCGCTGAGGAGATAACAATCTCAAACCCTGCTGAGGAGGACAACAACCTTCAAGCTTGGCTGCTGAGGAAACACCGATCTCAGACCCGCTGGGGAGATAACGACCTCGAACCCGCTGGGGAGATACGGCCTACTTGACACGGACCGCCCGTCGACTCGTCAAACACTGGTGTTCACCATCCCACCACAGTGTCGGCTTTCCACTTTTGAGAGCTCCCAGACTCATCCGGTCTCTTCTGATTCATTACCTTGTATTCTCGGCTTTTCTCTGCTTCGGGACAATCAATCTCCTCAGATTCGGGCCAACTCTCTAGTCCTCAGACTTTGAAGAGTCTTCTTGATTACCCTCTAGGATCGTCGCCATTCTTTCGCCGTCTTTTCACCGTTCTTCTATCCCTCGTCCCTGATTGGACTCCACGGGGATCTCTCGTCACAAGGCTTCACATCACAACCTGCAAGTGAGTGAAAATATCTAACAGCACCTGCAAAAGAGATCGTTAGATGAAAACGTGCCCCAGGCGTGCCAAAATTTCAACACCTAGGTCACCCAACCTTCCGAATAAGATTTCAGGCTTTCAATCTTATGAGCATGCATCGGAAGGGACCCCTATGTCTTAAAATGCAAAGATTCTTTATCAGAATAACCGGATGTTTTTGCAATCAAAGCGGTCATGAAAACAAAAAACAAAATTATTTGAATGAACATGCATTTATTGATTGAATAAGGTAGCTCGTAGCTGAGCAGTACACAGGAAGCAATCCCTGAAATGAGGTAATTGCGCACAAAAGGAAAATCTATCCTAATGGAAATGTGAATCCGTGATCTCATCGAGTTCCAACTCGGTTACACCCCATATGTCCTCAAGACTCTCCGCGCTTTCTGCCTTCTGAAGAAGACGCTTCCGACCGATCTCTGCCGGGGATTATCCAGGTGTCATAACCAAAACACAAACGATCATGCTAGACGCAGTTGTTCGTTTCATTCCCTCTTTTGCCTGGACCGCCCTTTCGGGTTTTCAGTCCACCGGGATACCCTTTTTTGCCCAAGCCGCCCTTGTGGGGTTTTCGACTTGTCGGGTGTACAGTTTTTTCCTTTTTATCCCTAATTTTTACCCGAACCTTTTTATTTTTTCTTTTTGGTTCACCGGGATGCCCATTTTTGCCTGGACTATTTTATTCTTTTCTTCCAGTGGGTCTCTTATACGAAGTATTTTTTTTTAACTGCGTCCGCATTCACAGGGGATGGAAAATCCTCGCCATCCATGGTCGTCAACAACAAGGCTTCGCCAGAAAAAACCTTCTTGACCACGAATGAACCTTCACAATTGGGTTTCCACTTGCCCCTACGATCGTTTTGAGGAGGAAGGATCCTTTTCAACACCGTATCTCCCATGTGATACACACGAGGTCGCACCTTTTGGTCAAAACCACACTTCGTTTGCTGTTGGCACAACTGCCCATGACAAACGGTTGCCAGCCTCTTTTTCTTAATTAGGCTCAACTCTTCGTACCGAGTCCTTACCCACTCCGTCTCTTTCAATTTCACGTCCATAAGGACTCTCAATGACGGAATCTGGACCTCGACTGGTAGCACGGCTTCCGTCCCATACACAGCAAGAAAGGCTTTGCCCCAGTAGATGTACACACCGAGGTTCGATACCCGTGCAATGCAAACGGTAACATCTCGTGCCAATCCTTATAGGTCACGACCATTCTCATTAACTGCCCCATCAAACATCAGAATCCGTTCGAATTCAGGGTCAGGCTCCTCCTCCGGGATCGGTTCCTTACAATCTTTCGATTTGAGAACCATGATGTCCTCATCAGGGAACTCAAACTTCATCGGTTGATAATCCTCAATGGGTTGCTGGGCGAGGTAATCAGACAATACACTCCCCTTGATTGCTTTCTGAGAGGTGTACTGAATATCGTATTTAGTCAAAATTCATTTGCCATCTTGCAACCCGTCCAGTCAATGCTGGCTTCTCAAATATATACTTGATCAGATCCATCTTGGAAATCAACAAAGTGGTATGAACCAGCATATACTGTCTCAGTCGGCGAGCAGCCTATGCCAAAGCACAACAAGTTTTCTCGAGCAGTGAATATCTTGTTTCACAGTCGGTAAACTTTTGCTAATGTAGTAATTTGCATGCTCTTTTCGACCAGACTCGTCATGCTGCCCCAGTACACACCCCATAGACCCCTCGAGGACCGTCAAGTACGGAATTAGCGGTCGTCCCTCCACGGGAGGCAATAGAATCGGAGGCTCCTGCAAATATTCTTTTATTTTTTTCAAATGCCGTCTGGAAATCATCATTCCACATGATCGTTTGATCTTTTCTTAACAATTTGAATATGGGTTCACACGTGGCTGTTAGATGAGATATGAACCGTGAGATACAGTTCAATCTACCTAAGAAACCACGAACCTCTTTTTCTATTCTCGGTTCAGGCATTTCTTGTATTACTTTTTTTTTTAGCAGGATCGACCTCGATTCCTCTTTCGCTTACAATACCCCAGTAACTTACCGGACCGCACTCCGAACGTGCACTTATTCGGATTCAACCTCAGTCTGAGTGGTCTCAACCAGTCAAACAACTTGGCCAGATCTGCCAGATGCCCCTCTTCAGTTTGGGACTTTGCTATCATGTCATCAACATAGCATTCGATTTCATGATGAATCATATCATGAAACAAAGTCACCATGGCCTTTGATACGTGGCACCGACGTTCTTGAGACCGAATGGCATCACCTCCACTCTTGACACTTGCCTCCAAGGTGGCCCCAATTTTCACTTCCTTTCTGACCTCTTCGGTGCCCATATTAACAATTTCAACTCGCTCCTCGTGCGGTTGAATCACCTTCTCCTCTTGCTTCAACAACCTGGCTAATTCTTCCGGCAGTTCACAATCTTCTTCGCCTTCTTCTTCGGCATGATAGATCAGATTGTCGAAATCATATATGGGCGTAACAGAATTGTTATCAATGAGATTCAGAGAATACAAAAGTCGGAACGAAGCCAATCAAAAGGAAGGAATAATGAAAATAAACATTGCCATTTTTATTTTTGTTTTAAACTGCAAAAATAAACGAAAAACAGGGAACACCGCTTTTTATACGAAAAACATCCTTTTATTAATGATGCAAAATGTTGCAAAATGAAACACATGAGGTGGCCCTTATAATGGACCATTACGTTTCGGGCAAAACGCATGGCTTTCATGCAAACAGAATTAAAAAACAGAAATATTACTCTTTACGCAGAGTGACAGTGATGATCTTTTAGGCCTTCCAGTTATGGACCTCCATCCCTGGTACACACGATTTTATCCAACGATCAAGCTCGCAGTCACTGTCAATTTCTTCACCCACCGCACAGACGCGATCTGGATCCGGCATCCCAGCACCGGTGAACGTGAACGGTTGACGACGTCCTCTATTCTGTCCAGACGAGCTTTGGCCCGGCTGATAATCAACCCCAAATCTGTCTCCTCTTTGGGCCTGTTTTCCTTTTGCCCTGGCTAAAGCCTTGGCCTTATCCACCTTTTCGGCGATCGCTTTCTGCCCCTGGGCGAACCCTTGCATGACGTTGATCAACTCCCTCATCATCTCTTTCAATTCGAGAATGTCGGCGTTGGGTGGATCCATCAGCCTGGGTTTGTCGCGCCTGGTAGGATATCTATGCAGACGAGCTATGTGCAGAGGAATGATCCGATGTGCGCGAGCAGTGATTCCTGAGTCAATCACATAGGTTAGATACTGACACCTACAAAACAGAAAACAGGTTAATATGACTCGCACATGAATGCAATGTCTATCTGTATGAGGAACATTCTGTCTTTCAATTCTGGCTTCGTCGAGACGGATAATAATTTGACAATAACATTCGGACATCAGGATGTCTCTCAACCAGAATCTCAATCGAGAATGTACCTTGGGTATGGATAGACATGAGTTAGATGCAGATGAATGCGAAATGGGAATTTATGCCAGTCACTGTGCCATCCTCCAAGTCATCTGAAGATCAACTATACGGAAGTTCCGGTCTCTGAACTGGTCACAGTCATCTGAGGGCCCGAGTAACCACAAATCCAACTCAGGGTTCCGAAATAAACGGAACGGAGGATATACCCCCATCATCACAGGAACATCCACTGAACGGATGACAACACAATCCTCTGAACAAGTATCTTCCAATTCAATCCGGGGATCCGAAATAAATGGAACCCGCTGATAAATACCACGGACAGAATTCCGGCGTCCAAAAATAAATGTCCATAAATCTGACTGAACCAAAGTCACCATCAGTTCTTGCAAATGATCATTCCCTCCCCACTCACGGGTGTAATCTAGGCCAGGGTAAGGTCAAGAGAAACGCAGGATAAACAATCCTTTCAAGAATATCATCATATGCACACCAGGTGTATGCAACGATAATACCCCATCAGGATCTGAACTGCTCGTGATGTCATGTTCCGCTAAGTGGAGCCATACCACCCGCTTCCCATGAATCACTCTGTTCCTAGGTGTCCTAAAGTTCACTCATAGCCTGTGTATTGGGCCTCTTACCTCTTGTGACTCCCACCCAACAGAGAAACAGATACACAGCCAGCACAATGATAATATGATGCATGCAAACATATATGCAAATATATACAATCACAGTATAATAATCACAAATGCAATAAATAAAGCAGTAGAAGCAACCTAAACTATCCTAGAGAGCGCTAGGATTGACTCGCTTAGGGAAGATGGACCAGCAAGAGGTCAACTTCTCTTTTATCCCCAGCAGAGTCGCCAGCTGTCGCATACGCGAAAAACAACCGGCGGGAAAAGACACAGAGCCGCCAGCGTTATTTATCCCAAAGGAGGGAAAGGAAACGCTCGAAGTAAACCTGGAAAAGGGAAAGGAATGGTCTTACGACCAGAGATTGCAAGGTACCGGAGTCGGTAAGGGGAAGGTATTAGCACCCCTCACGTCCGTCGTACTCGACGGGATCCACGCTCAAAAGAATAGAAAAAGGTTGCTGATAAACTGCTCAAAGAATGCACACACACTGGAACAAAACACAAGTGAAAGAAGACGGAGGAAGGGGACTCGGCAGGATGTCGCATCCTGGGCCTACGTAGTTTGTCAGAAACAAACATCAGAGTCGACGTAGTTCGGGGAAACGGGAAACATGCTCGCTTGGACATCGCATCCTATGCATACGTATCTTCTCTAACCAAAGTAAGAATCAGAGCACTCGTAGCTCAGCTAACGCACGCCGAAACAAAACACTGAAGAGGAGACGCTGAGACGTCAAAAGAAACACACAACAGGAAACGAAATGCCAATCAATGGTCTTACATCCAACTCCGAACAAACAACACGCAAACAAGAAACGGAATGCCAATGGCTGGTCTTACATCCGACTCCTCAAACAAACAACAAACAAACAGGAAACCGAATGCCAACAGATGGACTTACATCAGACTCCGAACAAGCAAACACAAACAGGAAATGGAGTGCCAATGGCTGGTCTTACATCCGACTCCTAACACACACACACGAAAAGAAGAAGGGTCTCGATTGCAACTAGGGCAAGAGAAAAGGAAGGTCTCGATCGCAACGAGGGCGAGAGAAAAGAATTGCAACGAGGGCGAAAACCAACAAGGATTAAATGTTAGTCGTCAGTCAAACTCGACAAGACATTGTATCTCGTGCCTACGTATCTCATCTAAACATGAGAATCAGAGTTGCCGTAGTTCAGCTAAGCTATTTCTGTTTGTTTTGTGTTTTTTAGGTGAACAACGTTACTACGCAATCTACCGGATGCTCGACCTTTGGAGACTTACTCACCTGTAGTAGAAGGAGTTAACGTGTCCTTAAGAGAAGATAAAATTTGTTTGTGTTTTAGGAATGCTCACGCAAGAAAGGAAGTCCTAGACGAAGGAACCGTGCTACCTTAATTGACATGCAAACAAGAGACTATGCGAAGTCTAACAAACCTATGGGGATACAATCACACCACACAAAAACATATAACATGAAATAAACACACCAACAAGGGGCTCAAACATCCAAGGGTAAGGCTTTAGTCAAGAGAGGTCATATCAACCTCGACAAACAAGCCAACTAGACGGGTATCTGAGGGCTCTTAACCACTGACATTGACCGTCAGGGTGAGTAGATGAAAGGTAATGAGGATAAGACCTCATAGCTCTTAACCCGGGCCTGGGTGAGCTTCAATCAATGAAAACATGGGGATCCAGAATGAGGGACCCTACTCCACTTGACTGACTCTATATACAAGGATCTTGGGTTAGGTTCAAGAGCATCAACACGTAGTGCGAGCATAATGAACGACTCAAACGATTAGCAGGGGATTGATTGCTAATCCCTTCTATCTGCCAATTGCCTCTTCACTTAGGAGGACTTAAGTAACCATGCCTCGACAAGGAGGTCTTTAGAACAAACATAAACAAACACAGTCATTGCCTCTTAAGGAGGATTTCAGCCAAATGCCTGCCAAAAGAAACGACAGGGCTTCCAGACTACATGGAGTTAGAGAATGATTACCTAGGTGGTATACCAACCACAAGCAAAGCAAAGCTCAATCAATGAGCTAAAAGCGACTAAAGTACCTGTACAAAAGTCAAACAAATCAGTATTCACATTCAGACAAATCAAACAGACAGTCAATAGTCTTACAACCAATATGTACACAATACAAGTCAAATGCAAATCAAGTGAGTTCATCACCAATGATCCTACAACACAACAAAGGTTAGTGGACAAAGTAATTTGCATCTCATGAAGTGAGATCACATCAACCACTAGAGCTAATTGCTTGAACCTGAAATACAAAACTCAAAAGGTGAGTACAAACCACTAGTGCAAAGACTAGGGTCAAAGGCAAAGCAAAAAGTCAAAACAGAAGGTGATATTCGACATGAAGCACATTTATTCAAGTAAGAACATTTCCTAAAAAGGATCAAACTCAAATCCTAAGGCAAATCCATCTAATGATCATGCTAAGGCAAAGGCATACAATGAGATCAACAATTGGGAATACAAATAAGAAAATGCACATTAAATCAGAAACTCATCCAATGATCATGCAATTTTTGATGTGCACACAACATGTTAAACACAAGCATCATGCAAAAAATGAGAATCAGAGGAGCTCAATTGACCTAAGAATGAAAATTAACAAGATCAACATCCAAATGTGTGACACACATTGTCACACCATGTATTCATGTGTCTAAAATAGAGATGGAAAATCCTAAAAATGCCAAACCAATTCTCAAAAATAAGGCAACATGTTAGGATCAAGCATGTCAAATTTCATGGCAATTGGACAATTAATGAGCATTTCACAAATCAAATAGCACAACATGTCATTTTTGTATCATGTTCAATCAAGCAAGCATATTCAAAATTCCAGCAAGGCACAAATCCAGAAATTCACATCACAAAATAACAAACATTACAATGAACATGTGAGAAAAAATTTGGATTAAATTGGACTTGTTTCCTATTTTTTATGATTTTTTGAATTAACATGAAAATAATGAAATACATGTGAATCATGGAAATAATATGAAATGAAATGAAAAAAATAGAAATGCATTAGCATGGATTCGAACCAAGGAATCTCAGGTCCAAGGAGGCGCTACAGTGTAAAATAATTGGAAACAAATCAAAAACAACATGAGCCAGGATCGAACCAGCGTCATCAAGGTTGCAAGCGCGTTTTAAAATGGAAACGCTGCGTTTTGGATGCAAAAGGAATTAAAATGGAAAATATGAAAGCAGCGAGGCGTGGAATCGAATTGGCGAGGCAAAAGTGAAAGGCGCATGAACAGTGCATCCTGAGCGCACGAACCAGAAAACCCTAGTACTGTGCACGCGCGGTGGTTGACGGTGGTTTCCACCGTCTTCCTCAATGAGACGGCGGCGATGCAACAGTAACATTCAACAGATTTTTCCAGAATTATGCGTGGCATATACCGATCGAACCGTCTCGATGCGTAGAACAAGGATCTAACATTCATTTAGTCTAAAGCTTCATAGATTATGCAAATCGACTGAAAACATAATGCACTACAAAATTTCAACTCAACATATCTCCTTCAATACTTCACCAAATCTAAAACTATTTATATCAGGATGATCAGTGACAAAAACTCTAAATAATTATGGCAATAAAATGAAGAATCATGAAGTTCGAAATCCAACCTTCTTGAAGAGCAGCATGATGAAACAGTGAATTCAAGCTCCAACAATGTCCAGATCTTCTCCTCTACTCTTGTTATGAAGCTTTGTGCACGAAATCTCACTTGAAATGGCTTGGATCTTGATTAATTTGCAACTTCCATGTTCATCTTCATGAGCTTGATGTGCACGAATCTTGGCCAAAATCTTCAGATCAATGCTTGATTCTTCATCAATCACACTCAATGAACACAATTATGCAGTAAAATCAATGAGTTGTGTGCAAAAATTTGAAGTTTCAATTGAGAGAAAATTTGGAGGGAAATGAAAAATCTAGATCTAGAATGTGTAAGAATGAACAATTCTGTTATGATTAAGCTTATATATGACATGTTAATTACTTTGCTAATGATAATTAGGCTTGGCTAATGAAAGATTAACAAAATATGGAGTGTGATGTAAAATTGGTAATTGCACCTTATGCATGGCAAAATGGACGTGAACAGTGCCACATGAGTGTATAAAATCATCTAAAATCCTTTCATGAACACAAATGGATTGGAATTAAGCATGTAAGATGCACCAAATTTGAATTAGGCAATTTCCCTCCAAAATGTTCATGCATGGCCAAATTATCATGTGATATTATTTCATGCAATGATGGATTTGGAAAATATTGGTCATGAGAAGCAATATGCAACAAGAGTGGCTTAAATTGGAGTTTTGGATCAAAAGTTATGGCACTTTGAAGTTTCATGCACACTTGGTGATCATTTGCTCATAACTTCTCAACCATTCATCCGATGCTCATGATCTTGGACTTTTTGAAAAGAGGAGAGAAAGATCTTCAACTTTCATGTTCACCAAAATTTCATTTGAAGCTTCTTTGATGTTGGAAAGTCAAGTTGAATATGGTCCAAAAACTTGCCATTTTTGGAAACTTGAAATTACAGGTCACTTTCCATTTTGGGAAACTTTTGATCTGGCTTCAAAATCCTTAAGGTAGATGTTTGACATGATGAATAAGCCTCTTTTGGACATGAATGAAGTGTCTCAAACCATTTATCCACCTCAAATCCCTCAGTTGACTGCACAGTTGACTTGTATGGGTCTCAGATGACCTGAAAATGCACTGATGACTTTTGACCTCTACCACTTGGCAAAGTTGCTTCAAAATGAACCTTGGCTCATATAAGCTTTTCAGAATAATCATGCGGCCTTCATCTCAAGGGGATACTTGTTTTTTGCACTGATGAATCTCCTTGATGCCAATGCTTATTGATATGGTGCAATGCAATATGTAATAATACATGACCTAAAAAAATTGAAATGAATGCATGAATGGGGGGTGCAAATTTGAGGTGCTACAAAAAGGAGATGAGAATAGGAAAGCAAATAACCACACCAACACAAGTGAACAAGCATCACACACTATATCCATACAAGAGTCTCAAACAATGGGTGGGCTTTAGTCAAGAGGGGTCATATCAACCTCGACAAACAAGCCAAACTGTAAGGGGTAATCTGTAGCTCTTAACCACTAACATTGAACGTCAGGGTGAAGCTGATCAAAGTTTAAATGAGGATGAGACCTCATGCTCTTAACCCTGGCCAGGGTGAGCTCATGACACAGAAAGCGTGGGGATCCAGAAAGTGGGATCCTTTTCCACTTGACAGACTCTGGACAAAAGATCTAGGGCACCAGTTCAGAAGCATCAGCACGTCAATTGCTTTTATCCGTCAATTGCCTCTTATCTTGGAGGTCTTATCAAATAACACATGCCTCTTCTTGGAGGTCTTTGGGCACAATTTTAAACAAACAAAAACAGAACCTCTGAAGGAGGACTTGCCAGCAAAATGCCTGCCAAAAAGGTGACAGGACTCCAGACTACATGAAGTAAGAAGCTAACTACCTGAGTGGTGTGTCAACCACAATCCAATGCTCAAGCAAGAGCTAAAGCAAGTAAGCAACTAAGGTATCTGTACAAAGACTAAACAGTTAGTACTTCAGTCATAAAACCAGAAGACAAGCAGTGAGACCCTCTAACAGTTACATAATCCAATGCATAAGTGCCCTAGCACTCAAATGAGCTCATGGGCTCACCACATCAATTAAAACCCTACAAAACAAAAATAGGTCAGAACTCAATGCATTTTGTATCTCACAAGGTGAGAACAAACCCAATCATCAATGATGAGTATCCACCTGAAACAACAAAACAAAGTTAGTTCATGTGCAAGACTCAAAACCTAACCAAATGACCAAACCAGGACCCATACTTTTGCACATCACACATTCAAACACTCCCTCCAATGTCCTCAAAAGGACCAGCATCAAATCAATAATCAAGTGCCTCAACTGGTCTATGTAATGTAATGACCAAAAATATGCACAAAATGAACTTCCAACTTAGAAAATCCATATCAAATCAGAAATGCATGCAATGACTTTGGGATTTTTCGTATAATTTCCTTATGCCATGAATGTTCAATATACAAAAGATCAGGTCCAAAATGATGCAAATGCTATGTGAACAAAAATGCACCAATTCAATGTCAAAAATGTGACACAAATTGTCACATTCTTCTCTATGTGTCAAAAATGATTATAACATGTGAGAAAAAAATCCAAACCAGTGACCAATAATTCATGTCATGTATGAATGTAATGTATGCAAAAAATTGGATCAAAAAGCTCAAAAATGAGGATTTCACAATGCATTGAATGTACTAGATCAATTTGGCACAATATTGCTTCAAAAATTCCCATATAAAAATCCAGACATAAAAAATTCATGAATTCAACACCATAAAAAAGTAGACACAAATACAAAACTATGAAAAAACATTGGGACTCATTTGGACTGTTTTTGTATTTTTTTATGAATTAAACAAATTTGACCAAAATAATTGAATTATCAAATGGAAAATGGAGGGAAACATAATTATTCAAATAAATCCAGAAAAATCACTGGCCACAGGATCTGGCGCGCTTATGTGATCTACGGTCCATATTCAAACTGATGAAACACAGCGTTTCATTAATCCACTCAGCCACCCAATCACCAGTCCAAGCACGTGTGGCCTTGGTCAAAGCACTCTCCACCAATCAACCTTCCACGCATGAGGCCACATGGCACACACATCAACCAAACCCTAAAATTACACAGACGCCGGAGCTCCGCTCTGGTCGTCTTCCCAAACGAGCCTCCGGTGGCTCCCACGGCGGCGCCACCATACAATTTTCCAGAAATTTCCTAAACCTACATCATTCCACTCGTTTTCCAACGCTGATTCCAATTATCACCTTAGTTTCTCCTAAATATCCCTAGGTTTTGCAAATCGAAGAGAGAAGTTTTGAGATCTAAACTTTCAGTCATCATAACATCCTCAATTCTCACTCAATCTCAATTCTAAACATATATCCATGACCTACGCAACAAGATCTTCCATTCTATAACATGAAATCAGCAAAAGGAGAGAATGAAATTGAAGTCACCTGAAATTGAAGCTTTCTATAATCACGATCTCACGTGCTCAGTTGCTCCAGATCCACTCCTATGAACTTCCTTTGAAGCTTTATGCAAGAAGAAACGGTTGAAACCTCTTGAACATGCCTCAATTTCCAAATCCGATTGCCATGAGAATGCACATGAACTGCTCGAAATCTTGATGAATTGCACCAAACAATGAATGATTCTTGATCAGTGAAGCATGAGGATCAAGAATATGCAATGATCTTTGAGAATTATGTGGAGAAAAAGCAAATTCGAAGAGAGAGAATTTTGAGAGAGTTCTTGAATTCTAGATCTGAAATGGTTGTTATGGCAGTTATGATTAGGGTTTCACTATTTATATTCCTTGCTAATAACACTGCTAATCATTTTAGCCATTCCTTAATCATGATTAGAGAGTTATTAAGCAACTTGCAAAAATGCAAAATGAGCTCCCATGGCCATAATGCACGTGTTCATCTCCATGCTAAAGTTTTAATCCACTCAAAAGCAACCAATGGTCATGATTTGAAGGTTATTTCGCTTGCATCTTAAGCCAAGAATGAATGGTGAAGATTGGCTTCATTTTGAACATGTGTGAAATAATGTGAATTTTGACCATGATTCCTTAAGGCTTAGCTTGCACAATTGAATCAAATGATGTCATTTTGAGATGCCTTGAACATGAGAAGCACTTTGCAAAAAGAATGAACCAATTTGAAGCATTATATCAAAAGTTATGCCATTTTGAATTTCCATGCACACCTTGTGATCAAATGACCATAACTCCTCAACCATTCATCATATGAACATGAATTAGGACGTTTTGGAAAGGGGAGACAAAGATATACAACTTTTATGTTCACCACAAATCCATTTGAAACTTCTTTGATATTGAAAATCCAAGTTGAAAGTGGACCAAAAACTTGCCAAATTTGGAAACTTTGAATTATAGGTCATTTTCCATTTTTAGTAACTTTTGCCATGACCTTTGAATCTTCAAGATGGATGTTTAGAATGATGAATAGAACCCATTTGAACATGATTGAGGCGTCTCAACTCATTTCCCCACCTCATAGCCCTCAGTTGACTGCACATTTGACTTTTGGTCCTCAGATGACCTTGAAATGTCTTGATCAACTTGAGCCTCTACCACTTGGTGAAATTGCTTCAAAATGAAACCCTAGCTCATGTAAGCTCCTTATAATAATCATGTGATCCTCATCCCAAGAAAATACCTCATCTCTTTGAGAAGCCCTAGTTGGAAGAATTGCATTGATTAAGGTTGACTAGAGGTCACAACCCTAATCCAGATGAACTTGAGGATAAACTCTGAAACCCTTGATGATAATAGAACCATGATGATGGTGATATATCCTTGCAGATAAGATGATGTCCAAGACCTTTGAAGAATCAAGAAACCCTAATTGAAGCCCATACCCTCAGATGGTTGATGATCAATTCATAGAGACCCTCAGGCTTGAATCACCTAACTTTCCCATCTTTTGAAAAGACTTTGGAGGATGACCTTCTCAATTCATATGAGATGCAAAATGCAATGCCTAATGTCCTAAAACATGAAATGCAATGCCCCAAACTTGTCTCAAGAAGAGGAGGGCAAATTTTGAGGTGTTACACTAAGGAACAACTAGAGAGAGCAGATTCACTAAAGCTTCTTGCACGAGCAGTTTAATCTCAGAAGAGCTTGCGAGAAAATCAATAACCTAAAGAGGGGGATCTATGACCAATCTTATATGGAGTTGTAAAACAACTGTAGACAGTGGGAGGAGCATTATCGTGGAGCCGAAGCTGCCGGTGCTGACTAACTATGCCCTTTAAGACTTCCCTGACAAGTTGAAGGAGGCTTATCTAATCATGTTCCCAGATAATACTCCTGAGGGGGTTTATCACTTAATCAAATTCTGCAAGAAGACGATGGCCGAACTCATTACTGACATTGAGGCTCTCCGCAAGTCTCAAGGGGTCACTTTCAGGGTGGACATCTAGTTAGTTTATTTTGTTCCTGGTACTTGTACTTTGCAACTTCCATGTATTGTAACTTGTACTCCCCTTCAAAGAATGAATAAAAGCTTTGTGTTTCTCTCTATTGTGTTTTCCTTTATCTATGATTGTGAAAATTAATTGTTAAGTAATTTTTGCAATGAATAAACACGATCAACTAAAAGAGATTTGCATTAACATAAAAACAAAAATGCATGCATCATTTTCATTTTTCAAAACATAAAAACATAAAAACTCATCCATCAACCTTTTTTCTGACTAAAACCCTACTCCCGAAGCTGACTTTCCGGTATAACACCCGAAGACACCAACAAGCAGTCATGGAACAACTTCAACAGAATCAAGCTGCACTCCAAGAAGAGGTATCCCAGGTACGGTCCCAGATGGGGCAGATAATGGAGACTATACAGGCAGTAGCCAGAGGCTAGGAAGTCATGGAGAAAATGCAAGAGGAAATGAGCCAGCGGGTAAATGCTGCAAATCCTCCCATTCCTCTGGTGGTTAAGAATCTGATTCCTCCTCATCCTCCTCCTCAAGTTGACCCTCTTGTCCACATTGGCGCACCCGTCGGTGTTCCACATGTCAACCTTCATACTTTCGTCATTGAAATAGACAATCAACATGATGCATTCTTCAGCCCAAGGGTTGCCTCTCAGTATGACGCTTTCGGACCAGCGACCGACGAGGTAGAGAAGAAGGTGAAGGCTATTGAGGAGAAACTCAAAGTTATGGAGGGTACAAACACGTTGGGACTTGACACAACGGAGATGTGCCTAGTGTCGAGTGTTGTTATTCCAGCAAAGTTCAAAGTCCTAGACTTTGAAAAATATAATGGAAATAGTGACCCGAGGACTCACATTAGGGCATACTGCCGAAATGTGGCTTCTTATTTTGGAGATGACCGACTCTTAATGCATTTCTTTCAGGAATCCCTCAGTGGGGCATCTTTAGAATGGTATATGCAGCTTGAGGGAACTTATATCCGCACCTGGCGGGAGATGGCCGAGCGTTCCTTAAACACTATCAGTACAATACTGATATGGAACCTAACCGAAAGTAGCTGCAAAATTTGACACAGAAGTCAGAGGAAACATTTAAGGAATATTCCCAATGATGGAGGGTGTTAGCCGCAAGGGTACAACCCCCATTGTTGGAAAGAGAGCTCATAGATATCTTTATGGGCAACCTACAAGGCCCATATCTTGACATAATGGTGGGGAGCACCTTTCAGGTTTTTCTGACTTAGTCCTAGCTGGAGAAAGGATTGAAAATATGATCAAGATGGACAGGATCCAAAACTCTGCCAGTACATCTGGTGCATCGAAGAAACCTTTTGTTCCTTACGGTAAAAAGAGAGAATACGAGACTACTGTCGTTGCCATCATCAGAACCAGAAATCTAACCTATCAACGAGTAGCCATAGTGGCTCCAGTTCAACCACAACAAAAACTCTTGCTATTCCCGTTCAACAACCACGTCAACAACAACAGTATCAACCACGTCAACAATCATAACAAAATCAACAACCTTATCAGCCGCAACAACAATGTCAGCAACAATAATACCAACCGCAACAAAAGAGATTAAGGAGACCTAAGAAGAGGTTTGACCCAGAACCAATGCCTTATATCCATATTTTACCTTCCCTTCTCAGAGGATCACTTTTACAATTGAGAGAGTTAGGATGAAAAATGTGTCGAAAGACCTGTGTATTACCTTAGTCGAATGCTTAATGATCCTGAAACTAGGTATAGTGATATAGAAAAACTATGTCTATGCCTGTATTTTTCTTGTATGAAACTAAAGCAATATATTAAGCCTGTTGATGTGTATGTATCTTCTCACTTTAATATTATTAAGCACATGTTATCTAAACCAATTTTGCATAGTCGAATTGGTAAATGGGCTTTAGCATTAACTGAGTACTCTCTGACATACGTGCCTTTAAAAGCGATGAAAGGGCAAGTAGTGACAGATTTCCTTGTTGACCATTCAATGGTCGAAATGGCGCAAAATCGTGTAGACATAGTGCCATGGAGATTATACTTCGACGGTTCAAGGAATAATAACGGATATGGGATATGGGGAGTCATAACTTCTCCAGATGGAATTCCAGTAGAGTTCAGATACAAAATTGAAGGAGTATGCACAAATAATGAAGCAGAATATGAGTCGTTGATTACAGGACTTGAACTGCTGCTAGAATTAGGGGCAAGGAATGTCAAAATTATGGGAGACTCTGAGTTAGTAATTAAGCAGGTATCAAAAGAATACAAGTGTGTGAAAGAAAATTTAATCATGTATTTTGTGGTTACCATCAGACTACTCAAGAAGTTTGAGCCAATAAGCCTTCAGCATATACCACGGAAAGAGAACCAGAGAGCAAATGTTTTGGCGCAGGAAGCTTCAGAGTACAAAGCGTCGAAAGACCAGGATGAAGAAGAGATCCAAGTAAGAGAGAAGGTACGAGAGACATTGTTAGCACCATCAAATTTGTCGATTATAAAGTTGGGAGTTGTAGATAAATATCATTTTGAAATTCTGACCGTCGACGACGAGGGAGAAAGTGATTGGCGTAAACCGCTAGTCGATTATTTACGTAATCCTATAGGGTCGACAGATCGAAAGGTAAAATATAGGGCCCTTAGCTACGTCCTGGTGAATGATGAATTGTTCAAAAAGATAGCAAAAGGAGTTTAACTAAAATGCCTAGGAGAAAGTGAGGCATATGTGGCTGTGTCTAGTGTACATAGTGGAGCGTGTGGGGCGCATTAAGCGGGACTAAAGATGAAATGGATTTTGATGTGCTCGGGAGTTTATTGGCCTTCAATGTTGAAAGATTGCATTGAATTTGCTAAAAGCTGTCAGGAATGCCAATTGCACAGAGGCATACAACATATGCCTGCAAGCGAGTTGCATACAATTGTGAAGCACCGGCCCTTCCGAGGGTGGGCCTTGGATGTGATTGGAGAAATAAAACTAGCTTCGTCGAAACAATAGAGGTACATTTTGGTATTTCACAAAGTGGGTCGTAGCCGTAGCATTGACAAATGTAGACCAAGAGGTTGTGATAGACTTTGTCCAAAGTCATATCATCTGCAGATTTGGTATCCCAGAAACAATTACAACCGACCAAGGGTCAGTCTTTACTGGTCGAAACAGGGGCATATAGCATATGCCTGCAAGTGAGTTGCATACAATTGTGAAGCACTGACCTTTCTAAGGGTGGGAATTGGATGTGATTGGAGAAATAAAACCAGCTTCGTCGAAACAACAGAGGTACGTTTTGGTCGGTATCGACTATTTCACAAAATGGGTCGAAGCCGTAGCATTGACAAATGTAGACCAAGAGGCTGTGATAGACTTTGTCCAAAATCATATCATCTACATATTTGGTATCCCAGAAAAAATTACAACCGACCAAGGGTCAGTCTTTACTGGTCGAAAAGTGCAAGATTTTACAAAAGAGATGGGAATCAAATTATTAACTTCTACCCCCTATTACGCACAGGAAAATGTCCAAGTCGAAGCGGCCAATAAAGTGATCATTAGCCTAATAAAGAAACATGTAGGCAAGAAGCCAAGAAATTGGCATAAGACGTTAGATCAAGCTTTGTGGGCATGTCGAACGTCGCCAAAAGAAGCAACCGGAACAACTCTGTTTCGACTGGTATATGGGCACGATGCAGTGTTACCAGTAGAGATTCAGGTTCATGCAGTCAAAACCCAAAGGCAATATGAAATACCTTATGAAGATTATTGGAGCATGAACTGGTCGATTTAGATGAGGAGAGAATGTTAGCCTTGGATTCACTACAAAGGCAGAAAGAAAAAGTTGCCAGAGCCTACAATAAGAAGGTGAAAGGCAAGATGTTCGTTGTCGACGAGTTAGTTTGGAGAGTGATCTTGCCTATGGATAGAAATGGTAGAGTTTTGGGTAAATGATCCCCAAATTGGGAAGGACCGTTTAAGGTTTTGTAGGTTTTCTCTAATAATGCCTACGAGGTCGAAGAGTTGGCACCAGATAGGCGAATCTTGAGAGTAAATGGAAAATACTTAAAAAGTATAGGCCTCTCCTTCAAGAGGTCAAGATTTTGACAGACTAAATGGCTGTCGAATAAACTAGGTTGGAGAAAACTATGTTTGAAACCAACTATAAAGGCACAAAGAATTAAATGTACACAGTGCTAAAAAGTAAAATAATAAAAAATTGGCAAAAAAGCCATTGTTCAAATGTTACATAAAAATAAAATCGGTCAAAGTTGGCCGAATCTAGATCGAAAGGATTGAAGCTCAAAGTTGTAGTGGAGAGATGTAGGTTCCAAGGTGTTGTCCTGGACTTTAAGCTGTTCAAGCTTCTTTTCAACGGTGGAAAGTTCTTCAGCTACCGCCAAGGCATCGCCTGTGGTCTGCTCCACAGTGGCTTGGGTAGGTTTTGTAACCTTGTCGACAATACTCGACTCCTCCTCAGCAACTGACTCCAATTCGCTATCCAATACAGCAATTTGACGCCGAAGGTCATCAATTTGCTGGAGAATCTCAACAACCCTTGTTTGTTTGGAGGACAATTCTTTTTTCTTCTCCTGTATCGTCCCCAGCAATTTGGTGACCTCTGCGTCCGCATTCATCACCAACTCCCACTTCTCCTTCACAAAGGCCTCAGTAGTTACAATCTGGCGTTCATTTTCCCTAACGCTGTCGAGATGACGCAACATGGGAACTAGAAGTTCCTCTAAAGCGGCCATTGCACACTTAGCATATTCTGAAAGCTGAAGCTCTTTGAGTTGGGCAAGCACATGCAAGATCTCTGGGCCGACAGCAGGTTCATTCATAAGCACATGAGGGAGGTCCGGATTCAAGGCGTGAAAACGAACCTTGTCCAGTAGAGCTTTGGTTTTCGCCGCCTCAGAACCCATCTTACCAGAATGGTGAAGCTGCTCAGAATCTGAAGAAGCATCACGTGACTTTACTAGGCTACGAAGCCTAGCAATTGCTTCTAGAGTAAAAGGTTTTATGGCTAGCCCCTAGGAAGATGAAGGAGAAGTAGTTGATAGAAGAGTAGTCTGAGAAGGTTGGTTTTTTGTGGTGCCGACATCAACTAGTCTCCTTGAATCCTGCAAAGGCAAGGAAGCTGAAGAAAGACTAGAGTCAGAACTAGTCGAACTGGAATTCATGTGCGTTGCAGGATTAGTGACGAAATCAGAGTCACTATCACTAATCTGGATATGGAAGCCAATGAACTCACCAACAGTGTCGGCAGAGGGTGCTTGGTGAGTTGGAGAAGAAGCCGGCGACGAGGGAGTATAGTCGGCGACAGGGTGAGATGGCTCATCAGAAGCATCAACCTGTTGTAAGAAAAAATATGTTTGTAAGAAAAGTCCAGTAATTCAAGGGAAAAGATAGTAAAATAAGTGATTACCTATGTCGGTGCAGGGGAAATGGCATCTGGATTTTCTTCCCCCAAGAAAGCAGCAGCGGGGGTGTTGGTCGACTGCGAAGCCCCAGCAGCTGGATCAGGGGCTTTATTAAGGATGGAAGTGTCGACCACAATAGTGTCAGCATCTAAAACAGGAGCCTCTGGAGTGAGCACTTTGTGGTGTCTCTTTTTCTTGGCTTCACCACTCCTAGAGGGAGAATCGTGCTTCTTCCTTTTGTGGCCCTGATGGCCTTTGGATTTGTGGGAGTGCTGAGATGACGATTGAGTCGGATGTGGAGTCGGCTGAAGACATGAAGAGAGGTTATAAGCAAATATTCTAGTTAGAAGATCAGACAAGCCGACAAGAAATACCTCAGGTCCTGTGGCAGCAGAACGTTTATGTTTTTTGGATTTCTTGGAGTGAGAAGAGACAGTGGGATCTGTCGAATGTGGTTGACCCTGCACATAAGTAAGAAGTTAGAGACCACGTACTGTTTTCCTTAGAGAAATCACAAGGTTGAGTGAGATTGCTTCATATAGGTGCATACCGAAGAACTGGATTTTTTCAAAACTTGGGCAATAGGTCGCTCATCATCATCAGAGGACTTCTCAGGAGCAGCCTGCAAAAGGGGAAATGATAGTTAAGAATATAAACCGAGGTAAAAGAAAACGACAAATCAGACAAAGTCGAACCTGAGTCTCTCGTGTCGAAAGGGTAGGTTCATTGGCAGGAACGTGATCCACATGGTCTAGGGGGATCGCTGTAAAGAAACAAAAAAGCAAGTAAGTGACGAAATCCAACTAAAAGGAGGTGTCAGCTTTCCAGAAAAGTGTTACCAATTTGTGTGCATTCGAACACGCTAACATATTGAGGATCAATATGAAGTGGCCCTGAGTAGTAGGGCAGATAATGCTTCGTCGGTACCACTCTGTTGGCCTTTTTCTTATAAGCATTTTGTATGTCTGAAAAGGGACAATAATACCAATCTGGAACCGAATTACCAAAGGCTAAAACCAATAGGCTAGATGGAAAAAGAGGGAATTTGATGTTTCCAAAATGAAGGGCGTAAAGATACTTGTCTTTCACGTAACCAGGGATTTTAAGTTTTGGGAGCCTGTCGGTTACCTTCTCCTTTAATTCGGACGCGGCATCAGAGATGGTCCGACGAAGATTATCAGGTCGATACACAACTTGGAAATAGTTTTGAAAAGCGCGAATTTGTTTGGCATGGAGAGCCTTACACTTAGTCGATTTCGCCTGCAAATAAACAAGAGCCTGGGTTAGTTCAGATGATTTGTCCTCAGGAGCGCCAATGTAAACAGAAAGATACGACTGCCACCAGTCATCAAACTCTTTGGTGCAGAAGAAGACTGGTCGAAAGGGAGTGGAATGGAGGTTTAGTCAGTTTTCCCAATGGGTCTCAAGATCTTCTTGGATCATACTCCAGGGTTGATCACAAAGGATGTTGGTGAGTAAGTCAGGAGAAGAATACAGGGACTTGGGAATAAATTGACAAAGGCCAAATTGTCTGGCTACCAAGTTGGGTTGGTAAGCAACGAGGCCAGGGTGGCTGCCGGAGGTTACAGCCGACAGAAATCGAGGAACCAGAAGACGTCTCCAGATAAGGAAGGTTTCATTTTTATCTTCAGTCAGAGGAAAAGCCCTGATGAGCCATTCAGGACCTTCAGTTCGATGGCTGAAAGGGGCCATAAAAGGATGAAAGTCGGCGCGTGTCAGCAGGATGGTGAACAAGAGGTGAAACACCTTGAGGTCAGGAAAAGTTTTATCCAGGGGCGTCAAAGGGATCAGGCGCTTCCAAAGAAGGTGTCGTTCTTCTGGGGGACACGCAACCCTTCTCATCCCATCGGGTGCTATGTCTTTAGAGAAAGTGGTGTTGAGCCACAGTTGTAAGAACCAAAAAGGTCCATGGACCAAAATATTTTTCTTCTTTGAATTCTCAGGGTCAAAGAGTTTGATTTGACAGACAACTTTAGACAGAGATTCATAAAGAGAGGCCAAGATTAATTGGCCCAGAGCGATGTCACGCTCTTGGTGCAGCTGGGTTGCTAGAATAGCAAAATGTTTGGCTATCTGCATAGATCTGGAGCAGAAAACAAAATGAGATAGCCAAAGAGTCAGGAAAGCCACGTGTTCTTCATTGGTCACAGGGCCTGAAGAGGTGGTATGGTGATCAATGAAATTGTTTTATGTAGGCTTGCGAGAGTCACCAACTTCAAACCACAGAGAGATTGGTGCTACGACTTCACAGTCAAAGACTTCGCCAGTCGGTTTTAAGCCAGTGATGGAAGCAATATCCAAGAGTGTCGGCGTAGTCATGCCACACTTGGTATGGAAAGAATTGGTCAACTATCCCAAAATTGGAGGGCAGCCAGTAACATGCCACAATATTAGGGAGGGCCACAACGGGCAATATGCAGAAGGGTATAGATACCTGTCCCTTTCCAATGGTCGATTTTCTCTGTTTTCGATCGATCCATCCAAGTGCAAAACTTAGGGCAGTTCTTGGGAGGAGCAGTCCTAAAATTCCTGTCGACATAACGAAGGGAAAAAGGTTTTTGGGAAGAAACCAAAGGTTCAGAGAGATGACTGGTGGGGAAAAGGGAATCTGTTTTGGTTATCTCAGGACGACGATTTTCTGGAAGTGGACCTAAAAATGCTAAAGGTTCGTCAGCCAAGGAGAAAGGGATTAATACCTGGGAACGCCAGATTTTTGCCTTCTCTTCTGCAAATGGAGGTTCAGGAACGTACTCCTTACCATCAATGGTGAGAGGTTGTGCAAGCTTCGCAGCGGAGGGAAATGTTTTGCTTTTACTTTTGCTAGCCATGGAAGAAGTTGAAGTTTTGGAGAAGAAGGGTTGTTCTTTTTACTAAAACAGAGTGCAGGTGATTATCGCTCACTGAAGGAAAGGGCGAAAAAAAGGAAAGAAGAAGAAGAAACAAGGGTTTTATAAGGGTTAAACCCTGAGAAAAGGAAGAGTGAACGTTTGATCTTCTGTTTCGACACGTATACCCATGTTCCCACGTCTGTAGACACGTGGAGGCGAGAAGGCAGTTATGGCGGTAAGCACGTTTCAGTCATAAAGACATGATGTGATGGAGACGTGATTTTGTGTGTCTCGAGGAAAAAAGGAAACGTTCGTCATGATTAGATGATGTCATCAGCGTGGGGCAAACAAGTGTGCCACTAAGTAGAAGTGGAAGCGGTAAGGAGCAAGTCGATATCTCAAAGATGCCATTATCTCACAAAAGTCGACATTCGAAAATGACATCTTTGGGGGGCATTTTGTTACCACAAGAAATCTATAAGGCATGTTGAAGGCGTAATTAATGAAAGTGCCTTATGAATTTAAGGTTTATACCCCATCAAGGGGTGGAGATGTGCCTAAGATAAGCAAGAGTTGAGAAAAATATAAGTCATCAGGGGATGAAGCCGACAGAAGAATTATGTTTGGTCGAAAACCGATTATGTCGACTGAAATGAAGATTGGGACTTAAGGAATTTTGGGTTGTGTCAAACACATAGAAGACAGGGTCGACGTAAATACCTGGGCGGGAGAAGTTTGAAATTGAAAATGACTAGTAGTTACAAGAAGAATAAGCGTCATAATATGGAGCAGTTTGCAGAACGTGTATAGAGCGGTTTGCAGATCGTGTGGCACGACGTCTGTTATTTTTTAGGAGTCTTTGGCCTGTAGGCAGTTTCTTTAGTTTAGTATAAATAGGATATCCCACGAGGGGCTCGAGGTGTTCACTTTGTACCAATTCGCTTGTAAAAAACTTCTCATTCCCAGCGCGAGGAAGCAAGATTTTTAAGAGTGCTATGTACGTGAATCACCACATTTATTTTAATGCAACTTCCTTATTTTTCAATTGTTCCCGTTGAACACTTTATTTTAATTTCATTTACTTTTGAGTTATCACTTTACGTTGTCGTCTACGCTGTCAACACTGGTTCTATTATAATTAGGAGTAATATTTATACTGGATTGACCCGTTATGAGAATACTATATAGAATGTTATGCAAAGTGTCATAAGTTATTCTAATGGTGATAATGGTGTATACCACCCTTCGACCTGAAACCACTATGGACCCTAGGTGTAGAGTCGAGTGCTTTATTATTGATCAAACATTGTTCGTAACTAGATGACCATAAAGACAGTTGATGAGTACTCAACGAAGCATGCTGAGGGACATGAGTGACCTAGATGGAATTTGCCCATCCTGCGTAACAGGATGAATGTCTAACGGCCCAATATTGAACTAGACAAGGATGACACGGTCTATGCCTTGTGTTCAATATAGATATAAGGGAAAAAGGGTAATTATACACATAAGTATTATCACAAAAGGATTTGTCAGATCACATGACATTTTCGTGTCTTGGGTAGCAGTGATGTGTTGCTAGATACCGCTCACTGTTTATTATGTTAAATACGTGATTTAATATAATTGCCAATGTCGCGAAAACCTAAAGGGTCACACACAAAAGGACGGATTGATGAGAGATAGAGTAAATAAGAAACACCATAAGGTACAGTGCACTTAGGTGAATTGTAGAACATCGTAAGGTACGATGCACTTAAGTAGAATACGAAATATGGTAAGGTACCACACACTTAAGTGATTTTGGTATATCATAAGATATGGGCCACATACACTTAATTGGGCTTTTTAGCTTACAGCCCACAAAGTGGTTCTTTAAATAGAACCCTTGTGCAGAAGCATTTGATTAGATGAAATTTCGTTTCTCTCTCTCTCTCTCTCTCTCTCTCTCTCTCTCTCACTCAAAGCCTTCATTCATAGCAGCTAACACTGAGACTGAAGGAATTCGTTCGTGTGGACTGAGTAGAGGCGTTGCCATCATTCAACGTTCATAATCGCTCCTTAGATCTGCATCAAAGGTTTCAATCGCCACAAGAGGTAACGAAACTATCATTGATCATTCCTATTCGTTAGGATCACTAAAGGAGAAAAATTTTAAATTCCACTGCATTTTGGATCGCTATTCTCCTTCAGTGGTATCAGAGCCTGGTTACAAAACCATGCATTTGATAGTTGTTTATTTTCTGTAATAATATGATTAAAAGAAAAAATGAATCAAATAATAAATGAGTAATTAAATTTGGCATCATGTGTGTACGATTTGGATGATTGATGTTGACTATGCTTCGGAATCCGACGTTAGTATGGTGAAGTAGTGATACATCGATAATCCATAGGTTACACAATTGAGATCGATCAAGTTATATATATATGATATAATTAATTCTGATGCAAAATACAGTATATATGATATACTGTTTCTCTTTCATTCATTCAAACACTTAATGGTTGTTTTCCTTTGAGCGATCAATGGTCATTTGCTTCGGAGTCCGACGAAAGTATGGTGAAGCAATGGCGTGTTAATCAATCATACTGAATTAACAATCGAGGTGTGTTTGACGGTATGAAATTGGTGCATTAGGGTTCATGATGATACAAGGGTTGTGCTATCAAAGAGTTATGCGATTAGGGTTGTGACTACGCAAGAGTTGTACTTTAAAGAATCAAGTGTTGATGCGAACTCTGCGTTGTATGATCAGTTGCCGAAATTTAATTTGGTTTATTTAATCAACATAATTTAAATTAATAATAATAATAATGTGTTTACTATTATTGTCTTGTGGTGATCGGTTATGGCCTTAGTTTTCCTTTATTTTGTTTTGGGATTTTAAAATACGACCCACGTGTCGTGCCTCTCTTTTAATCTCTTAATGTAACTTCTTTTCTCATCTCACTCCCTTGTATGTAAAACGAGTTTCTTTTATGTAATGTAATGTTATGAAGAAAGAAAATAATACAATATCAAAGGAGGACAACCTTGAAGATCTTGCTTGGAGAAGCTTAGATCGTTATTAGGTTAGCTTAGGTTCTCTCATTGGCTTGGGAGAACAATCGCGCTAGGGGCCATAACTGTTTCATTTTGTATGTATGTTGATGCATGTGAATGTATGTTGATGCATGTGAGATTCGATTTATATGATAAATAAGCCAGTGAGATCAAAATAATTGTAAATTCCCTCAAATTAAATATTAAGTTTATGCTTTCCAAGTTTTAGCACTCATCAAGACTAGTATCAAATAATGTAGGTTTCGCCTACGCGAGGTGCATGTTCTATATTAGTAAGGTGCGATGGGATAATTGTAATATCAAATTCTTAAAACAATGTGTCAAACTTAACTAAACAAATTATAATAAGATTATATATGTTTAGAAGCAAGAGTTGGAAATGATCCATGTGATGGATTGGGATAAGGAGTTATTCACCCAACTAAAATATTCGAGAGTTGTATTAGATACAATTGGAAGGAGTTCCTACCTAAATAACCTAGTTTTGTGTAATCCACCTACGCGGACTTAAAACAAAGTGAAATGTGGATCTCAATCCACTAGAAATCTTCCAACGGGATTTTTCGAATCAAATGATGAGGGTCATTTGTTTTGAGTAAAATAGTGGGAGCATATTTAATTAAAGGCCTAATTAAATATGTTATTTTAGTGATACTTATATTTTCATTATTTTTCATGTAGATTACCATGACAACAAACACCTCTAACAACATTTTGCGATCAATCCTTGATAAGGAAAAATTGTCTAGGAAAACTTTTCTGGATTGACACAGAAATTTAAGGATTGTGCTCAAACATGATAGAAAGTTGTATGTCTTGGAGAAACCTATTCCTGAAGAGGAACCTCCTAGTTCTGCACCTAAGGAAGAAAGAGATGCTTATAAGAAGCATGTCGATGATGCCAATGAAACTTCTTGCCTCATGCTAGTTACCATGAACTCAGAGTTGCACAAGCAACATGAGAACATGGCAGCGTTCGATATGATCGAACACCTGAAGATGCTCTATCAAGAGTAGGCAAGGCATGAAAGGTTTGAAGTTTTAAAAGCCCTTTTTCAAGGAAAGTTAGCTGAGGGAGCCCCTGTATGTCCCCATGTGCTCAAGATGATTGGGTATGTGGAGAACCTTGAGAGGTTGAGTTTTCCCCTCGGAAAGGAACTTGTGATTGACTTGATCTTGCAATCGTTGCCATATAGATTCAGTCAATTTGTCCTTAATTTCAATATGAATAATATGGAAAATATCTTCCTGAACTGCTAGCCATGTTAAGAATTGTTGAGCAGAATCTGAAGTCAAAAGGGAAGTCCATTTTGATGATCGGAAATGGAAAGAGACAAAACAAAAGACCCACCAAGCAGGGTGGTAAAGGGAAAGGCAAGGAAGTTGCCAAAACCAAACCCACAGCTCATGCTTTGAATCCTAGTGGAGGAATAGAAAAGTAAGACACCTGCTTCCATTGCGGTAAGACCGGACACTGGAAGAAAAACTGCCCAAAGTACCTGGAAGATAAGAAGAATGGAGTAGAGACTTCAACTTCAGGTATTTTTGTTATGAAAGTTAATTTATCTACTTTTGCATCATAAGTATTAGATACTGGATGCGGTTCTCACATTTGTACCGATGTGCAGGGGCTAAAAAGGAGTAGAGATTTGGCAAAAGGTGAAGTTGACCTACGAGTTGGCAATGGAGCAAAGATTGTTGCTTAAGCCGTAGGAACTTATGTATTCACTTTACCTAGTGGTTTAATAATTCAGTTAGAGAATTGTTATTATGTACCTACAATTAGCAGGAATATTATTTCCATTTCTTGTTTAGATAAGTTTGATTTTTCATTTATAATAAAGAAAAATTGTTGCTCCATTTATTTGAATGATATATTCTATGTTACTGCAGAAATGAATAATGGACTATATCTACTTGATCTTGAAGTGCCTATTTATAACATTAATACTAAAAGGATGAAACCTAATGAGTTAAATCTAACTTACCTTTGGATTTGTCGATTAGGCCACATAAATAAGAAACACATTTCCAAACTCCATAAAGATGGACTCTTGGACTCTTTTGATTATGAATCATATGAGACATACAGATCTTGTTTAATTGGAAATATGACAAAGTCTCCATTCACAGGAAAAGGTGAAAGAGCTAATGATCTTTTGGCCCTCATACATACTGATGTATGTGGACCATTGGACATACTAGCCAAAGGAGATTTTCAGTACTTCATCACATTTACTGATGATTTTAGTAGATATGGTTATGTGTATTTAATGAAACACAAATCAGAGTCCTTTGAAAAGTTCAAGGAATTCAAGAATAAAGTACAAAACCAAATAGGTAAGAATATTAAAACTCTTCGATTAGATTGAGCTGGTGAATATTTAAGCCTAGAGTTTGATGACCATCTGAATGAGTGTGGGATTCTATCCCAACTTACTCCTCCTAGAACACCCCAATGGAGCGGTATATCTAAGAGAAGAAATCAAACCTTGTTAGACATGGTCCGATCCATGATGAGTCACGTCGATCTTCCAAACTCCCTTTGGGGACATGCATTATTGACAACAGCTTACACACTTAACCGTGTTCCATCCAAAAAGGTTGAGAAGACACCATATGAGATATGGAGTGGTAAAAAACCACATATGTTTTACATGAAGATTTGGGGTTGTGAAGTTTATGTGAAATGACAAACTTCAACTAAGTTTGAGCCCAAATCTGACAAATGCTTATTTGTGGGGTATCCTAAAGAAACAAGAGGGTATTACTTCTACAATCCTTCTGAGGGCAAAGTGCTTGTCGCTCGTACTAGAGTTTTCCTATAAAAGGATTTTATTTCCAAAGGAATCAGTGGGAGGAAAGTAGAGCTTGAAGAAATTCAAGAATGACAAAGCATTGATACACCTATGGAGGAATTAGAGCAAGAAACACAAGTAGTTATGGAAGAGCAACCTGCTTAAGTAGAACAAGACCAACGTAGGTCAAGCAGGATACGTCACCTACCTGAGAGATATGGATATCTCATAACTGATTAAGGTGATGTATTACTCATGGATCAAGATAAGCATGTGACCTACCAAGAGGCCATAATTGGTCCCGAGTATGAGAAGTGGCTAGAAGCCATGAAATCTGAAATGGATTCCATGTACATAAACCAGGTTTGGACCTTGGTAGAGCCTCCTGTTGGAGTTAACCCTATAGGATGCAAGTGGGTCTTCAAAAAGAAGACTAACATGGATGGTAAGGTACATAACAATAAGGAAAGTCTGGTTGCAAAAGGATATAAACAAATTCATGGGGTTGACTATGATGAAACCTTTTCACCAGTTGCAATGCTTAAATCTGTTCGGATTTTACTTGCTATCGCTGCATATCATGATTATGAAATATGGAAGATGGATTCAAAACTGCTTTCTTTAATGGGAATCTTCTTGAGGATGTGTAATGACACAGCTTGAAGGATTTAACATACCAGAAGAAGCCCAAAAGATATGTAAATTACGAAGATCAATCTAAGGATTGAAGCAAGCTTCCAGAAGCTGGAATCTTCATTTTGATGAAACAGTAAAACAATATGGACTCATCAAGAATGAAGATGAGCCTTGTGTCTACAAGAAGGTTAGTGGGAGCATGATCGCCTTCCTGGTATTATACGTATATGACATATTACTCATTGGAAACGATGTTTCTACCCTGCAACAAGTATAATCTTGGTTGAGGAAATGCTTTTCTATGAAGGACCTAGGTGAAACAGCCTATATATTAGGAATTAGGATCTATAGAGATAGATCACAAAAACTGCTTGGCCTAAGTCAAAGTATATACATAGACAAAGTGTTGAGACGCTTTAATATGCATGATTCCAAGAAAGGATTCATACATATGCAACATGGCCTGTGTTTATCAAAAACACGATCCCCTTTAACTAAGGAAGAAAGGGATCGCATGAATAAGATTCCATATGCATCTGCAATAGGATCTATCATGTATGCCATGTTATGTACTCGACTAGATGTCTCATATGCTTTAAGTGCAACAAGTAGGTACCAATCTGATAACGGTGATGCTCATTGGGTAGCTATCAAGAATATCCTTAAGTATTTGAGAAGGACTAAGGACTCATTCTTGATATATGGATGTCAAGAAGAGCTTTCTATAATTGAATACACAGATGCTAGCTTCCAGACAAATAAGGATGACTTTAGATCACAATCTGGTTATGTGTTTTGCTTAAATGGTGGTGTTGTGAGCTGGAAAAGTTCAAAGTAAGATACAGTTAATGATTCTACAGCCGAGGCTGAGTATATTGTTACCTAAAGTGCAGCAAAAGAGGTTGTTTGGATCCAAAAGTTCATTAGTGAACTTGGCATAGTTCCTAGCATTGTGGATCCCATTGGTCTCTATTGTGATAATAATGGTGCTATCGCACAAGCTAATGAGCCTAGATCTCACCAATGATCCAAATACATACTTAGGCGTTATCGCCTAATTTGAGAGATAATAGATAGAGGAGATGTGAAAATATGCAGAGTACCTACACTTGATAATATTGTTGACCCACTGAAAAATCCTCTTGTGCAACAGAAACATGATGGCCATACTAGATCTATGGGCATTAGGGGTATGCCCGATTGACTATAGTGCTAGATTATTGGCGTAAGCCCCAGAGGCCAATACTTTTGGTACTTGTATCAAATTATTTATTAATAATAAAAGGTTTTTTCTTTATTATGTTTGTTTAATAAAGTCCCTAGAATAGCTAGTCCATTTAATGTATCAAGTGTGACTTAATCATGAGATCCCATTAAACATAAGGACACTATTCTTAAAGTATTCGTAGTCGAGCTTTGTTGTGAAGTGGGATAACATTAAAGCATTAAGACTATTATGTATATAGACGGATGATCACATATCATGGATCATGGATAAGGAGTTATCAAGTCTTAAACATATGTATGAATATTAGGAGTAATATTTATACTGGATTGACCCGCTATGAGAATACTATATAGAATGTTATGCAAAGTGTCATAAGTTATTCTCATGGTGATAATGGTGTATACCACCCTTTGACTGGAAACCGCTATGGACCCTAGACGCAGAGTCGAGTGCTTTATTGCAGATCAAACATTATCCGTAACTAGATGACTATAAAGACAGTTGATGGGTACTCAATGAAGCATGTTGAGGGACATGAGTGACCTATATAGAATTTTCCCATCCTGCGTAACAGGATGAATGTCTATGGGCCCAATATTGAACTGGACAAGGATGACACGGTCTATGCCTTGTGTTCAATATAGACATAAGGGAAAAAGGGTAATTATACACATAAGTATTATCACAAAAGGATTTGTCAGATCACATGACATTTTCGTGTCTCGGGTATCCGTGATGTGTTTCTAGATACCGCTCACTATTTATTATCTTAAATACGTGATTTAATATAATTGCCAATGTCACGAAAACCTATAGGGTCACATACAAAAGGACAGATTGATGAGAGATAGAGTAAATAAGGAACACTGTAAGGTACGATACACTTAAGTTAATTGTAGAACATCGTAAGGTACGATGTGTAAGACCCCAATTTTGTCCCTAAGATCCCTCATGGCATCATATCATATCATTGCATTGCCTCAAGGATCATTGGACACCTTGCTTCCTTCCCTGTGGATGGGTTATCTTTTTGAGAGTAGTTCTTGATCACCAAGCATTCCTTGCATTTATATGTCATTGCTTTTCTTTTAATCACTAACCAAAAGTACAAAAATATGTCATCTAACCTTTGTCTTGCAGATGAAGTAATAACAGGTCAAGGCATCAAAGGCATTCATTGAGCAATAGATGGTGGTCATTCTTGAGATTTGGACCCCACAATCATTCACAAGAAGTTCATATAAGTTATGATGTCATTTTGAAGCAAAATCCCAAGTGGTAGAGGCTTGAATCTCATCAGAACATTTTCAAGTCATCTGAAGACCTAGAAAGTCAACTGCAAAGTCAACTGTGGATTTGGAGGTGGGGAAGTGATTAGAAACACTTCATTCATGTTCAAACAAGTCTCATTTGACATTTCAAACACTCACATTGAAGAATTTGAGGTCCAGTAAAAAATTTCCCAAAATAGAAAGTGACCCATAATTTGAAATTTCCAAAAATGGAAGGGTTTTGGACCAAATTCAACTCAATCTTACATCATCAAAAAAGCTTCAAATGAAATTTTTTTGAACATGAAAGTTGTAGATATTTCTCTCCCATTTCCAAAATGTCCAAGATCATGAGCATATGATGTGTGGTTGAGGAGATATGATCAAATCATTGCCAAGTATGCATGGGACTTCAAATGGCCATATCTTTTGATTCAAAGCTCCAAAATGAGTGGTTCTTTTTGCAATATTCTCCTCTTGACCTCTAATTTCCAAATCATGCATCACATTACATGAATTCTCATCACATGTTCATTTGTTAATCCATACCTTTTTTGGAGGGAAATTGCAAAATTCAAAAATGGTGCATTGTATGGACTTTTTACCATTGCCATTGGGTTTAAAAAATGATTTTAAGTGAAAATGATGAAGCAATTGGTACTGTTCCCGTGTAAATGGTACATGCACCATGCAAATTTTGATTTTTGGCAAAACACCTTATTATCATTAACCAAGTTAATTATGGATTAGCAAGTTGATTAGTAAAGCATATATATACCCTAATCATAATAGAATTGGGAGAGGTTAATCACAATTCACATTTCTAGATCCAAAATTCTCTCTCACTCAAAATTTTTCTCTCATTCATAATTCAATTTTCTTCCAAATAGCATTGCATTTTGACTTCATATTCTTGTTCCCTAGCTTGGATTTAGTGTAGATCAAGTGCTGTTTCGTTGAATTCGTGCAAGAATCAAGTGGTGGAAGTTCATGAAGATGAAAATGGAGTTTCTGTTTTGAGCTAGATCCGGCACCTCTCAAGCTTCAATTGCTTCATCAAACTTCATTTCAAGCATTGTAGAGTGGATTTGAACACTTCAACGTTGTGGATCGTGTGAATTCAAAGGCTCTGCTCTTCAAGAGGTCATAATTCGAACCTTTTAATTTTGAAATCCATGTATATATTAGTGTAGATCTTGTTCTCCTGGTAATTCTGGTGAAAGAATCATGTGATTTGATGCACTATTGACTGAGTTAGGGTAGATTCAAGTTTCATGCATGAATTTTCTCTTGTTCGATTTGCTCTTAATATGTGGAATTAGGATTAGCTCTTGTTTGATCCATGATCTCCATGAAAAATGCAACATGTTGATGTCCTTGTTTTGATTTTCTGGAAAAATTCTGGAAACGTGTATGAAAAATGCAACATGTTGATGTCCTTATTTCCATTTTTATTTTTTCCTCAACTTAGAAAAATCATAACTATTTGAAAAATGCATCATTTGATCTCCAATTTTTTGCATCTTGATCCTTGTTCTATCTAGTTTTTTTATCATGCTAGTTTCCAAAGTTGTGCATGGCTGTATTTTATTTGGTGCTAGGTTATATGATCATATGTCTAATTGTGACCTTTCCTTGCTTATCTTGTTGTGAAATGCTTGTTTTTAATCCAATGAATGTGAAATTTTACATGTTAATTCTAGACACATTGCTGGACATTTTGGTTTTGGTTTGACATTTTTCTCAATTACCATTTCTATTTTATGCATGTGCTAACTTGGTGTGACAATTTGTGTCACACCTTTGATTGTCCAACTTGTACCATTTAATTTACATGCTAAATGATTTTGGATGCTTCTGATTTTTTGTATGTTGATCATGTTAGATGTCTTGAGTGTGCATGAATTGTTCCAGATTTATTTGAATCATCTCTGTTTTGATTTGAATTTTTTCATTCATGTTGATCACATATGAGCTTTGAAATTGTCTTGGACTTCACTTGATCATGAAATGCACTTCATTAATGATTTTGATGTGAGCCTTTTTAGGATATGTCAATATGTGTTTGAGGTTGCAATGTGTTGAATTTCAGCTCCTGTTTTGAATTTTTTCTCCATCTTTGACCCTAGGCTTTGACCTAGTGGTCTGTTGCTTACATTTGAGCTTTGATTTTAGGTTTAAGCATCCAAGTTCCATAGTTGATGATGCTTCATCATGTGAATATTGATATTTTCTTTTGATTTCTAACATTTGTGTGTTTTGTAGGTTGATGCTAACTCATTTGAGTTTGCCTTATGGCTTACACATTTTGTACATTGGGATTGTCTGTTGCTTATTGACTGTTGTCTGTTTGTCTGAGTATTGTACTGATTTGTTTAGTTCTTTCCACAGGTACCTAAGTTGCTTTAAGTTCATTTGAACTTTGCTTTTCTTGGTTGCTTAACCAATTAGGTATAATCCCTAATCTTCATGTAGTCTGGAAGACCTGTCATGTTACTTTGACAGGCACCTGTCTGAAGCCCTCCTTAAGAGGCAATGTTTGTGCTTGTTTAATTTTGTGCCAAACAGGTAAAGTCCTCTTAAGAGGCAATTGGCAGATAAAAGAGATGTGTAATCCATCTCCTGCTACTCAGTGTGTCATTCACCTTGCTCACACCATGTGTTGATGCATTGTGAATAAGAACCCAAGATCTTATAGAGTCAATCATTTGTGGAGAATAGTTCCTACTTTCTGAACTCCCACACTTTCTATTGTTTAAAGCTCTCCCAGACTAGGGATAAGAGCTATGAGGCACACCCCTCATCTCCATTTCATCTGCTTCACCCTAACTCTCAATGTTAGGGTTAAGAGCTCAAAACACCCCATTCCAGTTGGCTGTAAAACCTAACCTTGCTTGAGCCTAATTGATTGTGTATAGTGTGTGCTAATTGATTTGTGTGTTTGCTTACTTGTCCACTTGTGCTTAGTTGCTTATGTGTGCCTTTGTGCATTTATCATCATTACTTGTATATCATTTCATAAACATTGTTCATCACTTTGTAACATTTTATTTTTGTCCATGGAGGAGGCAAGCATAAGTCCATCAATTGGCAGTTGTTTCCTATGATATGGTAGGAGACTAGTATAAGTCCATAGATTGGCATCTGGAATCCTTGTTCCTTTGCTTTGTGAGACTAGTATAAGTCCATAGATTGGCATCTGGTATCCATCTTGCTCTATTTGCTTATTGCTTTGTGTTTGCCTTTTCCAAAGGAATCACTTGAATCATCTACATATGATCTCAAGAGGTGAACATCTAAGAAGTTTTGCTTCTTCACCCTTCCACCTTTTGTATCTTTAAACCTCCATTTGCATGTTAACCCAAAAACCAAAAAAAACTATTGTGCAAACATTTTCATCTGTTTTTTTTTAAATTAGAAACTTAGGCCTTAAGCCTCTTATTTTCAAACTCCATTTTCACAATACTTCTTTCTGAATTGAATCTTAATCATACTTTGACCATATTTTGTGAATACTCATAACCAGTTAATTTCATTCACTCAATTGCTTTTGTGGCCTAAGTCCACTTCTTGATCAAGTTTTCATACATTAGTCATAGATCTCAATCATCTTAATGGTTGATGTTAATCTCGCCTTTTGTCCTTAGTGATCGAACTGTAAGACTTCCATACTGAAAATAGGGTTAACCCCTCTAGTATGTCGAAGTTATTCTCACGTGGTGGACTTGTTGTTGATATAGGTTGAGTTTTCTCCCGTGGATAATGAAAGACCTTAGGGCTTTTGTTTAAAATCAATCAATTCACCTTTTTGAAATCTTTTAGTCGAACTACGACGTTTTGATCCTTACCTTTCATGGAAAGGTACGTAGGCAACGAGTTCATCCGTTCAAACACAAAAATAATAACTTGTATATTCTTTTCTCATCCCTTCAATCATGTTTGCACAATAAATATTTCATAAACAAATAACATTTCGTACAACAAGTTGTGAAAAGGGCTCCCTAGGAATACCTAGGACGTTTTGGGTGCCTAACACCTTCCCATTACGTAATTAACCCCTTACCCAGATCTCTGATCTTTTCATTAGTTTTCTATGTGTAAAACTTCTTAGGCTTTTGTTCGCTTTTTAGCCATTCCTTTGGATAAATAAAAGTGCGGTGGCGACTCGATTCTTTGTATGCTTTGCTTTTGATTTAATCAATAAATCATAAAGTGACGAATACACCGCTATAGAAAAGTGGTGACTCTGCTGGGGAGATTGTTTCCTTGGTGGTTTTGCCTACTTTTCACCCTTGTTGTATGATATTGTTTATTTGTTATATGACATATTTTTGTACAATTTGGGATTATTGTATTGATTGTAATGCTTGAATTGCTTGATATACAATTGTTGTTTGCTTGGTGATCTCTGTGAGATGAGTTCTATACCCGAACTCGAGTGCACCTTAGGATAGGAGAATGGCATAGTCTCGTCGACTTGTGTGGAGTTATTCCTTAGCAAGTTGACTTGCGAGTCCATTCACTTGGTGGAGGTCATGTTGGATTAATAATGTCACACAAGTTATTTGTGGTTAAGCATTATTCTTTTAACATGTGCCTTAGAAGCCAAGGACCTTAGTTTACCAAGCCCATCTTGGCCTATATTTAGGACATAGTGCGGAATTCGTTCAGATGTAAGATCTGATGCGATTGTTACGCGATACTACACTCATAAGAGTCTCTCTTGAGAATATTTTTGGAATACGAGTATTCGTTCCTCCGATAATATTCGAAAGATGGGATGATGACTATGGGAACCTCTTGTAGAACATGTTCGGCAGGTTTAAACCATAGTACACTCCCTTTGGGTGGTTCTTAACCGAGACTCCATGCTCGTGACTCTCAACAAACCCGTGATTCATGGTTGAGTCGTTCAGACATCCTTAATATCAATGGAACTTGGGTGTCGATAAGGTGAAAACCATAATCCACCAAAATGGATGATTGATATTAAGGATGATTGAGCTGGTTCAGACATCCTTAATATCAATGGAACTTGGGTGTCGATAAGGTGAAAACCATAATCCACCAAAATGGATGATTGATATTAAGGATACTATGAGCTTTCCCATGACCTTTGTCTGGTGTGATTTGCTTGATCCTTGAGTGTGATTGTTGCATTCATACATTCATGCATTCATTTGCATTCATGTCATCAGAAAAATCAGAAAATTTTCAAGGAACTTAAAGGGTTAGTTGCAAAATTTTCAGACATGGAAAGACCAAAAAGGCATACAAAGAAGTACAACTTTAGACAGCCCGATCTGAAAGAGTTAAGGAATCTGACATCTTATGTATTAGATCCCTTGGGTTTCAAAGCTCGTTATGGGAAGCTTCTGCCTCTGTTGACTACTCAGGTTGATGAAGGGCTGATGAATACTTTGGCGCAGTTCTATGATCCTCTGTATCACTGCTTCTCTTTTCCAGACTTTCAGTTGTTGCCTACGCTCGAGGAGTATGCTCACCTTGTGGGTATTCCTATTCTGGATCAGGTGCCGTTCAGTGGCTTAGAGAGTATTCCGACTTCTCGAGAGATCGCAGGCTTGTTGCACATAGATGAATCCCTGATTGAAGCGCATATGACCACCAAAGGTGGAATTCAGGGTCTTCCTTCTGATTTCCTCATCGCTCAAGCTACTGTTTATGGGAAGGCCGTGAGTGAGGATGCCTTTGAGGCCATATTCGTGCTACTCATCTATGGTTTGGTATTGTTCCCCAACATCGACAAATTTGTGGATGTGAACGCCATTAGGATCTTTTCAGCTCTTAATCCCGTTCCTACTCTGTTGGGTGATACCTATTTCTCTTTGCATCTGAGGAATGCAAAGGATGGAGGAGCTATTGTGTGCTGTTTGCCTCTGTTGTATAACTGGTTTATTTCTCACTTACCGCAGACGGTCGCTTTCAAGGAGAACAAGGGATGTCTACGGTGGTCTACGAAACTTATGTCTCTCACTAATGATGATATCTTTTGGTATGATCGCGTGTATGACACAGTTCAGATTATTGATTATTATGGTGAGTTCCCTAATGTGCCTCTTCTTGGTATATGTGGTGGGATCAGCTACAACCCTATCTTAGCATGTCGTCAGCTTGGGTTCCCCCTAAAGGATAAACCCCATAACATTCTGTTAGAAGGTGTGTTCTTTCAGGAGGGTAAAGATCCCCAAGGCCTGAAAGCCAGGATGGTCCGCGCTTGGCGCAAGATTCACAAGAAGGGTAGAAGTGAGTTGGGTCCGAAGAACTGCATTGCTTTGGAGCCATACACGACTTGGGTCAGGCAGAGAGCATCAGAGTATCTCATGCCTTATGATTATCCGAGACCTACACCTTTGGATGTGGCTGGGCCTTCAACCCTCCCTAACCAAGGCGTAGAGAAGTTGAGAGAAGAAGACCTTTCACGTGCCTGGATCCGTGAAAGAGAAGAGTTGCTTCAACAGCTTAAGGAGAAGGACGCTCTGATCGAATTCCTCGAGCATCAGGTGATAGATGATCCGAATGATACCTGGACTTCTCTGCTTCCTCAATCTTCCAAATTCTGGAAGAGGAAGTATGATCGACTTGCTAAGGAGAAGGCGGATATGGAAGCAGCATATGAGAGAGAGATCAAGAGGCTTTGTGCATCTCGTCTTCCAGCATCTCGAGCTTCTAGGGATCCATAGGATGTTTATTTTCCTTCTCCCTTGTAATATGATTGACAATGCTATACTTCTTTGTCTTGAATATATTTGATGAGATATTTTCCATATGCGATTAAATGTTTAATATTTCAAATTTTTGTGTGCAAATAATACCCTAAAAGTTCCTTGAAATAAAAACAGAGCATATACACAAGCATCGCATGCATCATCTTGCATAAGCAGATGTTGTTCCGGTCTTCTTGTCTGTGGCCTAACTCTGTGCTCTTCATTTATTTTGAAGACAAGCTGACTCATCGGTACTACACCCGAGCTAATTCTGCAAGAGTGATGGATCAACTCGAACAAGAGAACCGTGAGCTGAAGGAAGAGGTCGCCAGACTGAGCGCTCTGATGGAGCAATTCTTGGCTGCTCAGAATCAACCATCTCCGCCTCCTGCAACTCCTCCCCAGAGGACTGTCATTTCTGAGGTTGCTTCGTCAACAGTGCCAGCTGCCAGTGCCCATTTTGTGCCGAATGCCATGCCACCCGGGTTTCCTTGGGGTATGCCTCCAAGTTTTATGCCAGATCTTCCAGCTCCTACCTTTGCTTCCATGTCGGTATCTAGCCTGGTCCTTGCAATGCCTCCTCCTGTCGTGCATACCATTCCTAGGGTAGACGACACCATCTATCATTCTGAGCCGTCTGAGGGCCCAGATGTTAATGAGAAGATGGATGCGATGAATGACCAATTCCTTGAACTCCGCAAGGAATTGAAGACCCTTCGAGGGAAAGATTTGTTCGGAAAATCTGCTGTTGAATTGTGTTTGGTTCCCGATGTTAAGATACCCGTCAAATTCAAAGTCCCGGACTTTGAGAAGTACAAGGGAAACACCTGCCCGCTCAGTCACCTGGTTATGTATGCCAGGAAAATGTCTACTCAAACGGAGAATGATCAGCTGCTGATTCATTACTTCCAGGATAGTTTGTCCGGTGCAACTCTTCGGTGGTATATGAGCCTTGATAGTGCAAACATCCGTTCCTTCAACGATCTTGGCAAAGCCTTCGTCAAGCAGTATAAGTATAATGTTGATATGGCTCCTGACCGTGATCAACTCAGAGCCATGTCCCATAAGGACAAAGAGACATTTAAGGAGTACGCCCAGAGGTGCCGAGAGCTGGCAGCTCAGGTTACTCCTCCGCTGGAAGAGAAAGAGATGACTAAGAGCTTTCTGAAGACTCTTAGTTCATTTTATTATGAGCGGATGATTGCAAGTGCTCCCTCTGATTTCACTGAAATGGTGAACATGGGGATGCGATTGGAGGAAGGAGTCCGGGAAGGACGTTTGTTTAAAGATGAAGGCTCTTCTAAACGATATGGGGAATTTAAGAAGAAAGATGGGGAGGCACATGCTATGAAATCCCATGTTAAACCCAGAAGACCCTCTGATAAGAGGAGGCCAGTGCGTCATCAGCACCAGGTGGCTAGTGTAGCACCTGTCTTCAGGGATAATTATCAGCATCAGCAACATTAGCAATATCATCATCAGCAACATAATCAACAACAATCTCCTCAATCGTATCATCAACAACAGCATCGCCCTCAGCAACAGGCTTACCAGCCTCGCAGTAGTAATCCAGCTGGTCAGAATTTTGAGAGGAAGAAGATCAGTTTCGATCCGGTTCTTGTATCGTATGCAGAGCTGTATCCCTCTTTAATAGAGCGGAAATTGATTACTCCTAGGGATCCTCCGGCTATACCGGCTAACCCTCAGTGGTGGTATAAGCCTGATTTGCACTGTGTCTATCATTCTGGCGCTCCGGGCCACGATGTAGAGAACTGCTTTCAGTTGAAGACTAAGGTTCAGGAACTTATGAGATGCGGCATTCTAAGCTTTGAGGACTCAGGCCCCAATGTTAAGAAGAACCCATTGCCCGAGCATGGGAAGTCAGTTAACATGGTCCAGGGTTTCCCTGGAAAATACAAGGTCAAATATGTAAGCCATATTCGACAGTCGTTGGTCGAGTAGCATCGGTTGCTGTGTGATTATAGTCATCTGGAGCACGACCATGACAAATGCCGTATCTGCTCTGTCAACAGATTGGGTTGTCGCCAAGTGCGAAAGGATCTTCAAGAGTTGCTAGATGATGGGACTATTGAGATTCTTCAGAATAGGAACGTTGATGAAGACGAACCTGAGGTGAATGTGATTTCTCCGGTGTTCAAAATCCCAGAGTCTGTTGTCATCCGATATGATGGTAGCAAACAGAAGGTTTCTCCTTCTCTAGTCATCAAGCCTGCAGGCCCTGTGCCTTATTCTTCTGAGAAAGCGATTCCCTTCCGCTATAATCCTGTTGCTGTCGAAGAGGGGAAAGAAGTGTCGTTGCCTTCAACCTCTGTGGTAAATATTGCTGATGTGAGCGGGTTGACCCGTAGTGGTCGTGTATTTTCAGCACCCCCGAAGCCTCACGTTGTTTCTGATTCTGCTGAGCGTCCGGTTGGGACTGCAGTGAATGTTCCGAATCCGGCACCTGTTGCCAAATCCTCCTCTGTACAAAGGACTCCTACTTCTTCTGTTGGCCCTAGTGGCATTGTGAATGAAGAGTGTGATGAGATGCTGAGGCTCATCAAGAAGAGTGAGTACAATGTTGTAGATCAGCTTCTACAAGCGCCGTCCAAGATCTCCGTGCTATCGTTGTTTCTGAATTCAGAACCTCATAGGGAGGCTCTGCAGAAAGTGTTGGACCTGGCATATGTTGATCATGTTGTCACGATAGAACAGTTTGACAGTATCGTTGCAAACATCACTGCTTGCAACACTTTGAGTTTCTGTGATGCTGATCTCTCTGAGGAGGGAAGAGACCACAACATGGCTTTACATATTTCTATGAACTGCAAGAACGACGCCATGTCCAACATACTGGTGGACACTGGGTCATCTCTAAATGTATTGCCGAAGACCACTCTTTGAAGATTGTCATATCAGGGGATTCCCATGAGGCAGAGTGGTGTTGTTGTGAAAGCTTTCGATGGGTCGCGCAAGACCGTGATTGGGGAAGTTGATCTCCCAATCAAGATTGGACCAAGTGATTTCCAAATCACCTTTCAGGTTATGGATATCCACCCATCTTATAGCTATCTCCTTGGTAGACCATGGATTCACGAGGCTGGCGCCGTGACGTCCACCCTACACCAGAAGCTGAAATTCATCAAGAATAAGAAACTGGTTGTGGTAGGGGAGAAAAGGCTCTCCTGGTTAGCCACCTGTCTTCTTTCTCATATATTGATGTCGAGGATGAAGTTGGAACGCCTTTCCAAGCTTTGTCTATTGCTGAGCCGATTGAGAAGAAGTCTCCTTCATTTGCTTCCTATCGAGATGCGAAACTGGCCATTGAATGTGGTGCAGTTGCTGGGTTAGGGAAGATGATCGAGCTTGAAGACAATAAGTCTCGGGCTGGCATTGGCTATTCTTCTGGGGAATTCAACGAGCAAGGGCTGTTCAAGAGTGGAGGTTTCATCAACGCCAATCAGACTGAAGAAACTGCTGCTATTCTGGAAGAGGATGCAGAGGATTCAAGCAACTTTGTCATCCCTGGTGGTGTCTGCCATAATTGGGTCGCTGTAGATGTTCATACGGTCATTCATAAGTCAGCGTAATATGTTCACTTTGTTCAAAAAACCCTTCTCCCATGCCAAAAGGAGAAGTGATGACATTGTTGGCATCATATATACAATGATATTTCATTCAATAATGCATTGTTAGACATTTGTTTTTCCATTTGTTTTCACTTTTTGCTTTTGCATGAAATCGGTGATCACAAAAAACCCTAAAAACAAGAATAAAAGCAATCTTTTCATCTGCATAATGATTTTTTTGTTTAAATTCTAAAGCTTTTTATTATCCAAAATCATTATGCAGGTTGATTCTAAAACCCATTGAACATAATGATCCAACGCCATCTCCCAATTTTGAATTCCCTGTATTTGAGGCAGAGGAAGATGATGTTGAAGGGATTCCTGATGAGATTTACCGTCTCCTTGAGCACGAGAAGAAGATCATTCAGCCGCATCTCGAGAATCTGGAAACAGTCAACTTGGGGTCTGAAGATTTTGTTCGTATGGTGAAGATTGGGGCACTCCTTGAAAAGTCTGTCAAGAAGGGGTTGATCAGTTTGCTACGAGAATATTCAGATATCTTTGCTTGGTCATATGAAGACATGCCGGGTCTAGATACATATATTGTGCAACATTTCCTGCCTTTGAAGCCTGAGTGCGTGCCTGTGAAACAGAAGCTCAGAAGAACTCATCCAGATATGGCAGTGAAGATCAAAGAAGAAGTGCAGAAGCAAATTGATGCGGGGTTTCTGGTGACTTCTACATATCCTTAATGGGTGGCCAACATTGTGCCTGTGCCTAAGAAAGATGGAAAAGTCCGTATGTGTGTTGATTATAGAGATTTGAATAAAGCTAGTCCAAAAGATGATTTTCCTCTACCACACATTGATATGTTGGTAGACAATACAGCTAAACTCAAAGTCTTCTCGTTTATGGACGGATTTTCCGGCTATAACCAGATCAAGATGGCACCCGAGGATATGGAGAAGACAACATTCATCACACCTTGGGGAACATTCTGTTATCAAGTGATGCCCTTCGATTTGAAGAACGCCGGAGCCACGTATCAACGTGCTATGACTACCTTGTTTCATGATATGATGCACAAGGAGATAGAGGTCTATGGTGATGACATGATTGCTAAGTCCCGAACGGAAGTTGAACATGTTGAGCATTTGTTGAAGCTTTTTCAGCGTTTGAGGAAGTACAAGCTTCGTCTGAATCCGAACAAATGTACATTTGGAGTCCGTTCTGGCAAGTTGTTGGGTTTTATTGTCAGCGAGAGAGGTATTGAGGTTGATCCTGCAAAGGTCAAAGCAATACAAGAGATGCCTGCGCCCAAAACTGAGAAGCAAGTCTGAGGTTTTCTTGGATGCTTGAATTATATTTCCAGATTTATATCCCACATGACTGCCACATGTGCGCCGATATTCAAGCTCCTCCGGAAAGATCAGTCTCTTGATTGGACCGAGGATTGCCAGAAAGCTTTCGACAGTATCAAAGAGTATCTGTCTAAACCTCCGATCTTGTCTCCGCCTGTAGAAGGAAGACCTCTGATCATGTATTTGACTGTTCTGGAAGACTCGATGGGTTATGTACTCGGTCAACAAGACGAATCGGGAAAGAAAGAATTTGCTATCTATTACCTCAGTAAGAAGTTTACTGATTGTGAGTCTCGATACTCTATGCTTGAGAAGACGTGCTGTGCTTTGGCTTGGGTTGCTAAGCGTTTGCGCCAGTACATGATAAATCATATAACTTGGTTGATATCTCAAATGGATCCAATCAAGTATATTTTCGAGAAGCCTGCTTTAACTGGGAGGATTGCCCGTTGGCAGATGTTGTTATCTGAGTATGATATTGAGTATCGAGCTCAGAAAGCTATTAAAGGTAGTATCTTGGCTGACCATTTGGCACACTAGCCGATTGAAGATCATCAGTCTGTTCAGTACGACTTCCTAGACGAGGAGATTCTGTATTTGAAAAATGAAAGATTGTGATGAGCCTACACTTGACGAAGGTCCGGAACCTGGTTCTAGATGGACGATGGTGTTTGATGGCGCTGTGAATCAGTATGGTAATGGAATTGGGGCAGTAATCATTACTCCTCATGGCACACATATTCCGTTTACAGCAAGGCTAACTTTCAAATGCACGAATAATATGGCTGAGTATGAGGCCTGTATTATGGGACTGGAAGAATGTATTGATCTGAGGATCAAACATATTGATGTTTATGGTGATTCGGCCTTGGTTGTCAATCAGATCAAGGGTGAATGGGAGACTAATCAGCCGGGTCTCATCCCATATAGAGATTATGCGAGGAGGATTTCAACGTTCTTTACTGAAGTTGATTTTCATCATATTCCTCGAGAAGATAATCGGATGGCAGATGCGCTTGCTACGCTTGCTTCCATGATTGTGGTGAGGTATTGGAATGAGGTTCCCAATATCACCGTGATGCGCTTGGATAGACCAGCTCACGTGTTTGCAGTTGAAGAGGTGAATGATGACAAGCCTTGGCATTTTGATATCAAGAATTTCCTTCAGAGCCAGATTTACCCCACCTGGGGCATCTGTGAAAGACAGGAAAACTTTGAGAAGATTATCAGGCAGTTTCTACCTCAGCGGTGAAGTGCTATATAAGAGAAATTATGACATGGTTCTGCTCAGATGCGTGGATAGACACGAAGCAGACCTGTTGATGACTGAGGTCCATGAGGGTTCAGTTGGTACTCATTCCAATGGACATGCCATGGCGAGAAAAATGTTGAGAGCAGGCTACTATTGGCTGACAATGGAGTCTGACTGCTGCAAATATGTGAAGAGATGCCACAAATATCAGATTTATGCGGATAAGATTCATATTCCTCCGACACTTCTGAATGTGATTTCATCACCATGGCCTTTCTCTATGTGGGGGATCGACATGATTGGCATGATTGAACTGAAAGCGTCCAACGGACACAGGTTTATTCTCGTAGAAATTGATTACTTCACCAAATGGGTTGAAGCCACATCATATGCGAATGTGACCAGGAAGGTGGTCGTGAAGTTTATCAAGAATCAACTCATTTGCCGTTATGGTGTGCCAGATAAGATCATTACTGATAATGGATCTAATCTGAATAACAAGATGATGGAAGAGTTGTGTGTTGAGTTCAAGATTGCACACCATAACTCCTCTCCCTACAGACCCAAGATGAATGGGGATGTTGAAGCTGCTAACAAGAATATCAAGAAGATTATCTAGAAGATGGTTGTTACGTACAAAGATTGGCATGAGATGCTGCCATTTGCTTTGCATGGATATCGTACATCTGTCCGCACTTCAACAGGGGCAACCCCTTTCTCTCTTGTTTACGGCATGAAGGTTGTTCTCCCAGTAGAGGTGGAGATCCCATCAATGAGAGTCTTGATGGAAGCCAAGTTGACTGATGCTGAATGGATTCAGAGTCGTTACGACCAACTGAATTTGATTGAAGAGAAGCGATTGACTGCCATGTGCCATGGTCAGTTATACCAGCAGAGAATGAAGAAAGCATTCGATAAGAAGGTCAAGCCTCGTGTGTTCCGAGAAGGTGACCTTGTGCTCAAGAAAGTTTTATCTTTCGCGCCCGATTCCAGGGGCAAGTGGACTCCAAACTACGAGGGTTCATATGTTGTCAAGAGAGCCTTTTCAGACGGAGCTTTGATGCTCACAACTATGGATGGGGAGGATTTCACTCGTCCTGTGAATTCAGATGCAGTTAAGAAATACTTTGCCTAAAAAAAAAAGTATAAAAAAAGGAAAAAACAGAATAGCTCGCTAAGTTGAAAACCCGAAAGGGCAGCTTAGGCAAAAATGAGCGTCTCGGTGGAAAACCCGGAAGGGCGATCCAGGCCAAAATTAGAGACATAAAAAATGAATTTGCATCCCGCTAGATTGAGTACCTCACCCTGGGGCAATCTAGGCAAAAATTAGGGATTTGGTAAGTAACTATATCCTGACAAGACTTTCTGTTCCACAACTGTCTTTTCGCCAGAGATTCTCGTTTCTTCGTCAACTGAAGCTTCGAATACATCAGATTCAAATTGGTAGAGAAATGGTCATTATGTTCAATGTAGCCCTCTTCCAATATATATCACTGATTTCAAACTTGTATAGATCTATGGAGTCTTGCCATTTGTAGACTACCATTCCATCAAATCAATTTGAGCTTTTATCCAAGTATTGGCACTCTTATTTGTTTCAATTCAACGAATGTTTTGCATGTTTTAATTGATAAAAATGTCATTGTTTTAAACAAACAAAATTTTTCATAAAATTGTTTTTAGACAAAGTGAACATTCACAATGATGAAAGGATACTTAAGAATTTCTCAGTGCTCTCCCAAGCGTGGCATGATTTCCATAAGGGTAAGACATTCGTTCGTTAATCCTGGTATGGCTGTATCCTCTTTCTCCAAATTGTTGTTGGGGTTTCTCCCCAAGCAGAGTTTCTGTTGAGATTGTCCCCCGAATATACAGTTTGTTGAGCAGAGCCTTTGTTAGGACTTGCCCCATCAGAGGTGCTTGCTGAGATTTTCATCCCCCAGCTCTCCTTCTCTTTCTCAGGCAAATCTCCAGTAGATTGGTTGCATGGTGGATTGTATCTGTGTTGATTTCTCCCCTGCAGAGATTTGGGTGATTCCTTGATGTGTTGATCCCCAGTAGATTGGCTTGTGTGGCCGAATCTACTTGTGTGATCTTTTCTCCCTCAGTGGGTTGTTCCCCAATGGAGTCGCTGACAGTATCCCCAGTAGAGTTGCTTGTGCGGCTAGATTATACTTGTGTGTTCTATTCTCTTCAGCAGTTCTTGCCTGTGCGTTGAGCTCCTTTTTTCTCAGATGAAAATGATTCTCTTGCAGAAGTCTCATTGATTTCTCTACATCCCCAACAGATTTGCTTTCGTGGCAGTTTCTGCCTGCTGTGAACTTTTGTTCCCCAGTTGGTTTGATTGTTGATCCATCGTTCAAAGATTTGGTGATTCCTTTGATATCTCCGATCTCTTGCTTCCCCGCAGATCTTTGCTTTTTAGCATTCGGATCTCCAGCAGATTGGCTTTCCATTGGACTTTTTTGTATTTTCCTCTAGAAGTGTAGTACCGGGCGTTTGTTCCCTGGGCCTGTTTGTGTTAGAAATGTCTGTTTCGTCAGCATTCATCAAACATTAAATCACGCATATTCATGCATAATCATAAACATACAGATACTCATGTTGCATTTTTGCCATATATCTTTTGTTTGTCGTCTCCTGCTAATGGTGATACAGATCTCTCCGTAGATCTCCCCTAGCAGATGTCGGGTGTCTAATCTCTCAATATAGAGTTAGCCCTTTAAGCAGAAAGTGTCTATCCTTTCCTGCCATTTCCCCACTGAGATACATCCTCGTGGATGACGGTTGTTTCCGTTCCCTCCCAACACACATAATGGGACGGGTTTTCCCTTTTGAGTTATATCCTCATTAGGATGAGTCTTGATTCAGTTCGCCTTTTTGGTTTGATCCTAAATTGGCCTTTTTTCAACTGTCTCTCGTGATTCCCTGTGGTATAAATGAATAGTTGCTTACTAACCGGCGCTCATTCATCTTATCCTCAGTGGAACTCTTGGCTTTCTGCCTACAAACCGGCGGTCGTAAGTCCTATCTGTGTGGTTTATTACCTACTAACCGGTAGTTATAACCCTATTTTCTCCCCTAGCAGAGTTAACTTTGTAGTTCATCCCAACCGATGACAGTTACTCTTCTGTGGTTTTCTACCCAGTATTTGGTAGATGTAATCCCCTCTTTGTGGTTATCTTCATCCAGTATTCGATGTTGATTTTCCCTCTCTCTTCTGGGTAATTGCTCTGAGTAAGCAATTTTATCCCCAGCGGGTCCTTTCACCGTTTGCCAGTGATTGTGTTCCTTGGATCATTGATTTTCATCAATGTATTCCCAGTGAGTCATCTTTCGTCTACCCTGTTGTTGTTGGTAACGATTGTTTCTATTTTCGGTTGATTTATCCTTTAACAACCTACAACCCGGTTATGGATAATCTTCCATGCGAGTATATTATCTACGTTTTGACGGCTATAGATAATATATCTCATGCACTCTTGGGTCAATCTTTTGATTGTTTTCTCCAGTAGAGTAAGATTCGTATTCCTTGTGGAATCGAATATCCATCCTATAAATAAGTCTGTTTTTCTAGCTTTTTTCAGGATGACGAGTGTTTTGGAACACAAACCAATTCACGATTTCGGTTGATTTTATCCTTTAACAACCTACAACCCGGTTATGGATAATCTTCCATGCGAGTATATTATCTACGTTTTGACGGCTATAGATAATATATCTCATGCACGCTTTGGTTGAATCCTTTGTTTGTTTCCCCAACTGAGTAGGATTCACATTCTCTACAGAATCGAATATCCATCCTATAAACAAGTCTGCTTTTCTAGCTTTCTTCAGGATGATGAGTGTTTTGGAACACACACCAATTCACGCCTTGGTCGGTCACCTGTTATATACCTATAACCCGGTATCCTTGGTGTTCCTTCCTGTCTACTCCCTATTATGACCTTGGTCCCCTGGTAGTCAGATTTCCCTGAGTTGAAGTATACCTTTTTCAGGTTTTCCTCAGATGATTTGGTTGATTGATATCTCTCACCCGTACACAGGTCTTAGATATTCATCCTTCCCGAGCATGTTACTCACTAACCGGTAACATCTCATCCTTTGGCTTCCCTTGGAAAGTCTTTGTTAGATTTCCCAAACGGAGTTGTGGTTATATTCGTGTTGCTGTATTGGCGTTTTCCCCAATACACGCATTCTTTGAGTCAGCTTGAATCTTTCTAATGGATGTGTCTTCCTTTGGAACTCTTTCCTCCCCAGTTTCAGTCCTCTATTCCTCAGTGTAGTCTCCAGTTTCGAGTCGTGCCCTGCTCACGCAGTGTCAAATTCTTTTTTTCCCTAATTCAGAGTCGTATCCTGCTCGCGCATTTCTTTTCTTTTTCTTATCCCCATGAGAGTCTTGTCAGAGTCTATGTTTCCTAGGAAGTGTATTATTCCTATGGATGGTCTTTTCTCCTGATTTTTCTTTTCTTCTTTGTGGACTCATATTCCCTACAGAGATAGTTTGTTTTGCATTCATACATTTGCATCATGAGGTCTCTCAGGGACCAAAAATTCGGCTCATTATTGTTATTTAAGCCCATTCTACCGCGTCGAGATGAAGACTTTAACCTTCACTTCTCCGGCTAGAATGACCTTAAATAGGGGAATCTGTAAGACCCCAATTTTGTCCCTAAGATCCCTCATGGCATCATATCATATCATTGCATTGCCTCAAGGATCATTGGACACCTTGCTTCCTTCCATGTGGGTGGGTTATCTTTTTGAGAGTAGTTCTTGATCACCAAGCATTCCTTGCATTTATATGTCATTGCTTTTCTTTTAATCACTAACCAAAAGTACAAAAATATGTCATCTAACCTTTGTCTTGCAGATGAAGTAATAACAGGTCAAGGCATCAAAGGCATTCATTGAGCAATAGATGGTGGTCATTCTTGAGATTTGGACCCCACAATCATTCACAAGAAGTTCATATAAGTTATGATGTCATTTTGAAGCAAAATCCCAAGTGGTAGAGGCTTGAATCTCATCAGAACATTTTCAAGTCATCTGAAGACCTAGAAAGTCAACTACAAAGTCAACTGTGAATTTGGAGGTGGGGAAGTGATTAGAAACACTTCATTCATGTTCAAACAAGTCTCATTTGACATTTCAAACACTCACATTGAAGAATTTGAGGTCCAGTAAAAAATTTCCCAAAATAGAAAGTGACCCATAATTTGAAATTTCCAAAAATGGAAGGGTTTTGGACCAAATTCAATTCAATCTTACATCATCAAAAAAGCTTCAAATGAAATTTTATTGAACATGAAAGTTGTAGATCTTTCTCTCCCATTTCCAAAATGTCCAAGATCATGAGCACATGATGTGTGGTTGAGGAGATATGATCGAATCATTGCCAAGTATGCATGGGACTTCAAATGGCCATATCTTTTGATTCAAAGCTCCAAAATGAGTGGTTCTTTTTGCAAGATTCTCCTCTTGACCTCTAATTTCCAAATAATGCATCACATTACATGAATTCTCATCACATGTTCATTTGTTAATCCATACCTTTTTCGGAGGGAAATTGCAAAATTCAAAAATGGTGCATTGTATGGACTTTTTACCATTGCCATTGGGTTTAAAAAATGATTTTAAGTGAAAATGATGAAGCAATTGGTACTGTTCACGTGTAAATGGTACATGCACCATGCAATTTTTGATTTTTGGCAAAACACCTCATTATCATTAACCAAGTTAATTATGGATTAGCAAGTTGATTAGTAAAGCATATATATACTCTAATCATAACAGAATTGGGAGAGGTTAATCACAATTCACATTTCTAGATTCAAAATTCTCTCTCACTCAAAAATTTTCTCTCATTCATAATTCAATTTTCTTCCAAATAGCATTGCATTTTGACTTCATATTCTTGTTCCCTAGCTTGGATTTAGTGTAGATCAAGTGTTGTTTTGTTGAATTCATGCAAGAATCAAGTGGTGGAAGTTCATGAAGATGAAAATGGAGTTTCTATTTTGAGCTAGATCCAGCACCTCTCAAGCTTCAATTGCTTCATCAAACTTCATTTCAAGCATTGTAGAGTGGATTTGAACACTTCAAGGCTGTGGATCGTGTGAATTCAAAGGCTCTGCTCTTCAAGAGGTCATAATTCGAACCTTTTAATTTTGAAATCCATGTATATATTAGTGTAGATCTTGTTCTCCTGGTAATTCTGGTGAAAGAATCATGTGATTTGATGCACTATTGACTGAGTTAGGGTAGATTCAAGTTTCATGCATGAATTTTCTCTTGTTCGATTTGCTCTTAATATGTGGAATTAGGCTTAGCTCTTGTTTGATCCATGATCTCCATGAAAAATGCAACATGTTGATGTCCTTGTTTTGATTTTCTGGAAAAATTCTGGAAACGTGTATGAAGAACACATACTGTTCATCTTCTTCCTCATGAAGAAGATGAAGTTCATGATTCAGCAACGGTTTTACGCATTGGCCACGCTTTTCCTGGTTTTGTCCACGCTGTCCTAGGGTTTCAGTACTATTGGTCCATGTATTTGCATGCTCAGCATTTTCATTGGCTCAGGTTGCTTTGACATTGCCACACAAGCGCTGACCTCCACGTCGTTTAATGAAACGACTATGTTTCGTGACGAAGCGCGCATTTCATTTTGAATCCATACAGGATTCGATTCCTGGCGAAGGAATAATTTCAAATGCTTCATGATTTTTGCATTTCCCTCCTTATTTTCACATGCCATGCTTATTTCCATTTTTATTTTTTCCTCAACTTAGAAAAATCATAACTATTTGAAAAATGCATCATTTGATCTCCAATTTTTTGCATCTTGATCCTTGTACTATCTAGTTTTCTATCATCATAATTTCCAAAGTTGTGCATGGCTGTATTTTATTTGGTGCTAGGTTATATGATCATATGTCTAATTATGACCTTGGCTTGCTTATCTTGTTGTGAAATGCTTGTTTTTAATCTAATGAATGTGAAATTTTGCATGTTAATTCTAGACACATTGCTGGACATTTTGGTTTTGGTTTGACATTTTTCTCAATTACCATTTCTGTTTTATGCATGTGCTAACTTGGTGTGACAATTTGTGTCACGCCTTTGATTGTCCAACTTGTACCATTTAATTTCCATGCTAAATGATTTTGGATGCTTCTGATTTTTTGTATGTTGATCATGTTAGATGTCTTGAGTGTGCATGAATTGTTCCAGATTTATTTGAATCATCTCTGTTTTGATTTGAATTTTTTCATTCATGTTGATCACATATGAGCTTTGAAATTGTCTTGGACTTCACTTGATCATGAAATGCACTTGATTAATGATTTTGATGTGAGCCTTTTTAGGATATGTCAATATGTGTTTGAGGTTGCAATGTGTTGAATTTCAGCTCCTGTTTTGAATTTTTTCTCCATCTTTGACCCTAGGCTTTGACCTAGTGGTTTGTTGCTTACATTTGAGCTTTGATTTCAGGTTTAAGCATCCAAGTTCCATAGTTGATGATGCTTCATCATGTGAATATTGATATTTGATTTTGATTTCTAATATTTGTGTGTTTTGTAGGTTGATGCTAACTCATCTGAGTTTGCCTTATGGCTTACACATTTTGTACATTGGAATTGTCTGTTGCTTATTGATTGTTGTCTGTTTATCTGAGTATTGTACTGGTTTGTTTAGTTGTTTCCACAGGTACCTAAGTTGCTTTAAGTTCATTTGAACTTTTCTTTGCTTGGTTGCTTAACCACTTAGGTATAATCCCTAATCTACATGTAGTCTGGAAGACCTGTCATGTTACTTTGACAAGCACCTGTCTGAAGCCCTCCTTAAGAGGCAATGTTTGTGCTTGTTTAATTTTGTGCCAAACAGGTAAAGTCCTCTTAAGAGGCAATTGGCAGATAAAAGAGATGTATAATCCATCTCCTGCTACTCAGTGTGTCATTCACCTTGCTCACACCATGTGTTGATGCATTGTGAATAAGAACCCAAGATCTTATAGAGTCAATCATTTGTGGAGAAGAGTTCCTACTTTCTGAACTCCCACACTTTCTATTGTTTAAAGCTCTCCCAGACCAGGGATAAGAGCTATGAGGCACACCCCTCATCTCCATTTCATCTGCTTCACCCTAACTCTCAATGTTAGGGTTAAGAGCTCAAAACACCCCATTGCAGTTGGCTGTAAAGCCTAACCTTGCTTGAGCCTAATTGATTGTGTATAGTGTGTGCTAATTGACTTGTGTGTTTGCTTACTTGTCCACTTGTGCTTAGTTGCTTATGTGTGCCTTTGTGCATTTATCATCATTACTTGTATATCATTTCATAAACATTGTTCATCACTTTGTAACATTTTATTTTTGTCCATGGAGGAGGCAAGCATAAGTCCATCAATTGGTAGTTGTTTCCTGTGATATGGTAGGAGACTAGTATAAGTCCATAGATTGGCATCTGGAATCCTTGTCCCTTTGCTTTGTGAGAGTAGTATAAGTACATAGATTGGCATCTGGTATCCATCTTGCTCTATTTGCTTATTGCTTTGTGTTTGCCTTTTCCAAAGGAATCACTTGAATCATCTACATATGATCTCAAGAGGTGAACATCTAAGAAGTTTTGCTTCTTCACCCTCCCACCTTTTGTGTCTTTAAACCTCCATTTGCATGTTAACCCAAAAACCAAAAAAAAACTATTGTGCAAACATTTTCATCTGTTTTTTTTAAATTAGAAACTTAGGCCTTAAGCCTCTGATTTTCAAACTCCATTTTCACAATACTTCTTTCTGAATTGAATCTTAATCATACTTTGACCATATTTTGTGAATACTCATAACCAGTTAATTTCATTCACTCAATTGCTTTTGTGGCCTAAGTCCACTTCTTGATCAAGTTTTCATACATTAGTCATAGATCTCAATCATCTTAGTGGTTGATGTTAATCTCGCCTTTTGTCCTTAGTGATCGAACTGTAAGACTTCCATACTGAAAACAGGGTTAACCCCTCTAGTATGTCGAAGTTATTCTCACGTGGTGGACTTGTTGTTGATATAGGTTGAGTTTTCTCCCGTGGATAATGAAAGACCTTAGGGCTTTTGTTTAAAATCAATCAATTCACCTTTTTGAAATCTTTTAGCTGAACTATGACGTTTTGATCCTTACCTTCCATGGAAAGGTACGTAGGCAACGGGTTCATCCGTTCAAACACAAAAATAATAACTTGTATATTCTTTTCTCATCCCTTCAATCATGTTTGCACAATAAATATTTCATAAACAAATAACATTTCGTACAACAAGTTGTGAAAAGGGCTCCCTAGGAATACCTAGGACGTTTTGGGTGCCTAACACCTTCCCATTACGTAATTAACCCCTTACCCAGATCTCTGATCTTTTCATTAGTTTTCTATGTGTAAAACTTCTTAGGCTTTTGTTCGCTTTTTAGCCATTCCTTTGGATAAATAAAAGTGCGGTGGCGACTCGATTCTTCGTATGCTTTGCTTTTGATTTAATCAATAAATCATAAAGTGACGAATACACCGCTACACGATGCACTTAAGTAGAATACGAAATATGGTAAGGTACCTGTACGACCCCAATTTTGACCCTAAGATCCCTCATGCAAACTCATCATATGCGTTAGCATTGGGATCATACCTTGGCATTCTCCTTACCCCTCTTTCATTGAGTTTGTTTTGGGAGAGATCACCAAGCACCAGTGTGATTGTATCATACTTGTATATTTTCATTTTACTAACCAAAATACCAAAAAAATGTATTTGCATTTGCCTAACTCTTTTATAGGTAAGGCATGATCACCTTTGATCTATCAAGTTCACATCTAGGGTTTAAGACCCTCTTTGCTAAGAGCACAACCAAGGAAGGATCCATAATGGTTCTAAGCATCATATATGAGTCCCAATGATCTCTACATGTTATTTTGATCAAGCATTCTTCAAGAGTTTGGAGTTGGTTTGCCTTGGAAACCCTAGTTCACCTGGGTATCTTGAGTAACTTCTTCAACAAGCTTCTTCATCAATTGATCAAATTTCTTAAGGTACACTTCGAAATTCATCATATTATGCATATATGATCTACCATGAGCCCAAAAAGTCAAGAGAATTGCAAGTTAGCAAGTTGGTGGATGGTGGTTGACCAGATGAATTTATCTGATCAAAACTGGGTCTCCCTAGACCCTATCTCCTTCAATTTTCATCATATGAAAATGATTCCAATAGAAATGTTACTCTAAATGACATTCCAAACAACTTTGATGTTGAGGTCTAGAGCTAATTTTTCTTGAAAAGTCATTTTCTATGTTGAAACATTATAGGTCATTTTGTCTAAACCTTAATTTGAAAGTCAACTTCCCAAGGCCATAACTTGCCTAATTTTTATGAGATGAATGATTTCCAAGTTTCACAATTAAATTCAAGATGTCTACTTCAACTTTTATGTTTGTAGTAAGAGCTAAATCAACTTTTATGAGCATGTCATATGAGGATACATTATAGGTCATTTTGGATCAATACCATTGAACAAGTGATTTTCCTCAACTTCAAAAATGCACAACTCACTCATTCTAAATCTAAATTATTCCAAAATGGTGACCATTTTGAAGGTATTAGAAATAGCTACAACTTTGATGAATACACATTTCTCATTTGGATCTCACATAAAAAGTTAAGCAAGGTGGAAGAATTGAATATGTGACTTGACACTTAGAAAATATTTTAACATGTTGAAATTTCCAAACTTCCACCTCAAAATGCATCATGATACAATTTACAAATGGAAAAGTGTTCAACATAAGAGTTGTGCCTCTTGATCTAAGCTTTCCAAAGTGTCCTAATTCATTCATTTTGGACTAAGTTTGATAGGTCTGCGCATGGTGTAAACAAACATGTATCAGTTGGAAAAATCAAAGCTTCAAGTGTTCAAACAACTTTGTCTTGCCATTCAAGCTTCGTGCAGACCTTATTTCAGTTGATTATGGACCTAAATGGATTGCTTCATGGGCCTGCACATGCCCATGCAAGCATGTGCATTGCATTACCAAATTTGGAGAATTTTTCAAGTGTGCAAATAATACTTCTCATGGCTATAAATAAAGGTCCCCTACATCAATTCAAAGGACCTTGCGCGCCAACTTTGCCCCCAATCTTCCAAACCCTCTCAATTCAAAGGAAAACCGGAGAAATTTCATTTAAAATTTGAGTTTGAATATCACTGTTTGGAGATTTAAAAACTCCAGGATCCAAAGCTTTGCATTGTTCTTAAGCCACCCCCACAAGCTCCATAAGCAAGATCAAGCACGAATTGAAGCAAGAGAGATCCATTTCTGCACAACATTGAAGGTAATTTTCCAGATTTTTCTTCTCATTGATTCTCTCTTAATACTCATCAATTCTCTTGGATCCTTGGTTGTCTGAAGTCCTACCAATGTAGGCAAGAAGATTGAGTTGCTTTAAGATCAAATCGAAGTAACTCAGTTGATACACCTCAAAATTCAACTCCATGTATCTCTCTATACATTTGAAGTTAGTTAAAATTGAGGTGATATTAGTTATCTACGCCATTTTATCTTCAAGATCATGTCCTCTTTTTTCATTTATGATGTGGTGATGACTGTACCAGTCCGGCCAGGATCACCGGAGAAGATGACCGACCTTTGGCTCCGGCGATGCGCTGGAAGCGTTCAGAGCCATTAGATGAGTTTGAAATGTTTTAATCAGGAGCGTACAATATGATTACCAGGCGTGTGGATGTTTGACTCAAGCGCATCATGGAACTGAAGGAGAGAAAAACAAGAAAGGGGGGTTTGAATTGTTTTAGAAAATAAAAGCTTTTTCAAAAAAAGGAACACACATAATTTTATACTGGTTCGCTTATAACACAAAGCTACTCCAGTCCACCCGACCAAGGTGATTTCGCCTTCAAAAAGGACTTAATCCACTAACCTTGAAAGATTAATACAACCAAACGTCTAAGAGAGTGATCTCTTAGTCCTCCCAAGTATACAGACTACGCAGAGTCACTTGAGGAACAAAAGCAATTTAGCAATAATAGATTTGTAATCGAAAGTGCTTCTAAAGGTAAGCAAATATTACAGCAGAATAAGCAAGCAAGTGTTTTCACGTATGAGCAGCAACTCGTGAAAAACTAAGAGAGAATGTAAAGAATTTTTCTGTGCGTTGTTGTGTCTCTCACTGAAGTATGCTTTCCTTTATATAGTGGTGAAAGGACCGTTGGAGTGATGACAAAATATTGTCCTTTGATGAGCATTCAATGTCATTACTTCTGTGTTTCTTGCCATAACCAATTTGTCTCCCTGAATAACTTCTTTCTAAAAATACTTTCTTTCCATTTGAAGAAGTTCTTTCCGTTACTCTTTCTGGATTTGGAGAATCTTCATGAGAGTCTTTATTATCTCAGAGTTTCTGTGTCAATTGGAGATTGCGTTGAGGTTACGTCAGAGCTTCTAAGAGTACTGGTCTTTTAGATCATCAGAACTGAGTGTAGTGGAAGTTTAGAGCTTCTGGTATTTTGCTGTCCTGTTTTGCTCAGAATCAGAACTTCTGGAGCGCACTTCTTCTTCAGATGCTTCTGATCTTCTAATACTTTGTATCTGATCAGAGTTTGTATCTGATAAAACGATCAGATTCCTTTGTTACTGTTCAGAGTCCTGCACACTTAGAGAATTTTCGTTAGGTTGTCATTTTTGGTTTCATCCTTTGTTATCATCAAAATCCTGGAATTCTATTGTAGAACTAATTTTGTTCTTACAATCTCCCCCTTTTTGATGATGACAAAACAATCTTACTTAAGAGATGAAACATTTAGAGATAAGAATATTTAGATCAAAAGTTCTTACCGGAGCTTCCATGATATGATGTTTCTAGATACTCTTCTGCAAATTTCTAAGTCAAAAAGGATTAGAACCATTTAAAACAATATTTGCAGAGTACTGAAGGATTTAGATATGTTTTCATCAGAGCTGTTTTTAGTTCTCCCCCTTTTTGTCAGAATCAAAAAGACTTTGTAGGATAAAGGAAAGACAAATATATATATATATATATATATATATATATTATATATATATATATATATATATATATATATATATATATATATATATATATATATATATATATATATATTATATATATATATATATATATATATATATATATATATATATATATATATAATATATATATATATATTCAGATAGAAAACACAAACAACAGAAAGCGAGAACAAACATAATCAGAAAGCAACATGCAAATCAGCAAAGGAAAATCCTAGGTGCCTAAGGGTTTGGAGGTGGAGGCATCCTCTGAAGCAACTAGGTCAGCAGATTCTGAATGTTGACATTGACTGAATCCTGTTGATCTAATATAGCTCGGACTTCTTTCTGCTCCTTCTAAAGATCTTCAAGAGTTTTGAGAACCAGAGGGATAAAGGTGGAAGACCCCCCCTAATTCAGAGCATCCGGTTCTACCCTGTTGGCAGATTCTTCAGCACGACGAGCTTCAGTTTCAGCAGCAGCTTTAGCTTCAGCTTCAGCAGCAACTTTTGCTTCAGCTTCAGCAGCAGCAGCGTCAGCTAGACCTTTGGCTTCAGCTTCCTTAAGTCTTTGTATTTCCTCTTGCCTTGCTTTTTCCTCTACTTCCTTTCTGGCTTTCTCCTCAGCTTCTCTGGCTAGGAGCTCATGTAGTCTTACTTCAGCATCTCTAATGAAGTCGTTTTTGACTTGCTCAGAGTGGCTCTTCAGTTTGAAGGCTTCAGAGGTCATCCAGCCAATAACTCTGTTCCAGTGTGTCCTAACAGTTGAAGGATCATCATTGATGCCAGAGTTGATGGTCAGAGACTTGACCTTGTCAACTGAGGCTCCTGCAAACAACATTATTGCTTCCTCTAGGGTTGGCAGGGTATTTTCTGGTTCAGAGGGTGGAGGTGGAGAAGTGGGAGGGCTTAGGTTGAGAGTGGGAGTTTGTGGTTCAGCAGATGTATTTGGTGGGTGTGTGTCAGAGGTATTTGGTTAAGAGGGTTGAAGGTCAGATGGTGTTGGGTTTGGTTGTTCTGCGGGTGGTGAAGTGACTTCAGGTTCAGGTGTGGTTTGTGTTGGATGTTGTGAGGCCATAGTCTGAGCTTGAAGTTGGGCCAGAGTGGGAGATGAGGGGTCAGAGTGTTTTGTGTCTGATGAAACGTTGTAGTAGGGAGGTGATTCTGGGGAAAAGGATGAAGAGGTGGTTTCATTCAGCATTTTTGCGTCAGAAAGAGGTAAGGTGGTGGTGGCAAAGTTAAATTTATAGGATGGTTGATGAGATGTTTTGGTGGTTGAAGGAGGGGTTTCTGAGTGAGTGTAGATAGGTGATGATTGAGGGATAGAAGAAGCAATGGGATGTGTTTGTGCAGAAGGAGCAAGAGAAACAGACTTACCATAAGGCCCATGCAGAGGTGCTAGAGGTCTTGATCCGGAGGATTCTCCTAGTCTTGCCTTCTTCGTTTGCCTCGCCTTTTTAGAGGGTCCTCGTGGATGCTTCATGAAGTTTGGAGGCTTATCTGGTAGATCGCTTAAGTTGAAATCTGAGATATCCACTCATTCTTTCATCATATTATCTAGATAATAAAGGATTACATCCCAGGGGTCTTCCTTTGAGAACATATAGAGTCCATGAGGGATCTCCCTCTGATCTTTTAGAGCTTCCCAGGAGGTGTCCAAAGTAGGTTTGAATTTGACTTGATCCAATATCCCCATGCTCTTCAGATTTTTGGCGTTGAGAGTTTTCCAGTGTCGATCATCACGTCCTCCATGAGTCTGAGCTTTAACAGGTGGTCCACCAGGCGACTTTCAATTAGAACGTCAGAGATTAGCCTTCCCATAGGAATGTAGTTTCTGGGCTTCATGTTGTTTCTTGTATCTCGTACAGAGTCTCTGAGATACTTGAAAAGAAGTGTTGGAAGGCAGAGCTTCAGACCCTTGTGGATGCAGTACAGAATGCACTTCTGGTCTGTGTTGATGTAGTCTGAGGAGTTTGACGTAGGGCGATGTTGGATGGTACCCAGAATGATCTTCAGCCAGACACAAAGGTTCTGATGTAGCTCCTTGTTCTTGGAGGGGTTGCCTTCAGCGTTCTGGTTGAAGATTGTTGGGTTAATCTCTTGGGACATGTATTTTGCCCTAGGATTAATGTTGTAGATTCTTCTGCCTCCATCTTTTTCCATGCCCAGAAGAGCAACAATGAACTTCTCAGTTATCACTATTTTGACTCCCAGAACATAGGAGACAATGAAGTGATCATCAGCATCAGCGAATCTCCAGAATTCCTTCACTAGATTTGTGTAAACTGGACCATATAGGCGTTTGAAGTAGTTTCCCCAACCTTGATTTCTGAGTTCATCTGTGAGGTCAATGCCATTTCTACGCATGTTGTCAAAATCCACCAAGGATTCACATAGCACTTCCAGTTTCTCAAATGGCGTTGCAAGGTTGATGTGAGGCTCATGATCAAGAATGTGAGGCTCTTTGTAGATGGGAGTTGTGACTACCCCGGTAGCCGCTGGGTTTGGGTTGCTTGAACTTGGAGCTTGTTCGCTTGAATCCATTTATTAAGAGAAGTTGTAAACAACTTGTTGTTGAGCATCCATGAATTTTGTTGAAAGCTGGGATGAAGATGAAGGATGCTTGCAGGAATACCTTGAGAGAGCTGAGGTTTAAGGGTGCGTGAGAGTGAAAAGTGTGCAATGTGTGAAATGAATGTGTTTAAATACCCAAATTAGGGCACATGCAAAACGACATACAAAATAGAGTTTAGCACAAAAACCAAGTAAGCACGTTTAGAGGGAAAATGATTACAACTCATTAATGATGTCTAATCCCAACAGTCAGTAAACTGCTCGAGGAGATCTCAAGAGACTGTTCCTTGATTACTGCTAGACAGCTGTCTAGAAGTTCCAAGGTCAGACGCAAGGTACTCTACGTGTTTGCTTATCTGATCTTCAGGAATACCAAAGGATTGGTTCCTGGAGGTTTCTAACTCAGATAACTTCTAACTTGGTAGGAGTATTAGAGTCAGAGGCAGAATCCATTGTGTTTACATCAGAATCTCATTTTACAACTTCAGAGGCACACATTATTCAGGGCAATTTTGAATGTTCAGATTCTTTAAGATGAAGAGGAATCTATCTTCAGCTAAGGGTTTAGTAAAGATGTCAGCCCATTGATGATCAGTATCAATGAATTTCAATGTTACTACCCCTTTCTGAACATAGTCTCTGATAAAATGATGTTTTATTTCTATGTGCTTAGCTCTGGAGTGTAAAATAGGATTCTTGCTTAAACAAATGGCTGCAATATTATCACAGAAGATAGGAATGTTACTCTCAAAGATTTGCAGATCCTCTAATTGATTCTTCATCCAGAGCATCTGAGTAGTACACAGAGATGCTGAGATGTATTCCGCTTCTGCAGTAGACAAGGCTATGGTTGATTGTCTTTTGCTGGCCCAGGATATCATATTCTTTCCCAAGAGCTGACAATTTCCAGATGTACTTTTTCGTTCCAATCTGTCTCCTGCGTAATCTGCATCACAAAAACCAGATAGTCTATACTCTGATGTTTTCTCATATATCAGGCCCAGGTTAGGAGTTCCTTTCAGATATTTGAGAATTCTCTTAACTGCTGTTTGTAAGACCCTAATTTTCACCCTAAGATCCCTAATGGCATCATAACAATGCATTTGCATTGCCTCAAGGATCTTTAGCATCTTGGTTCCCTTTGCCTTTGGGTGGGACTCCTTGTGATTGGTTTGAGATCACCAAGCCTGCTTGAATTATACATCATTGTTTCTCTTACTTTTGTTTACTAACCAAAAGCACAAAAATGTGTCACTAACATCTTTTGTTTGAAGCTTGAGTATCATTCAAGACACTTTGTGGGTTCTATTTAGATGATCAGTCAACACAAGGGAATGGCTTGAGATACTTCCAACAGGTTCAAATGGGGTCTATTCGTCAGTAAAAACGTTAATCTTGAAGGAGCAAAAGTTTGTTCATGAGTTGTCATGCTCGCTAGGCGAGCAGAATGGGTCGCCTAGCGAGTCCCAAGAAAAGCCACCAAAATCACCTACGCTCAGAGGAATTTCTTGAACTGTCATGCTCGCTAGGCGAAGCCCACGTGTTTAAAACAAAAAAAAAAGAACGAAAAACAAAAAAAAAACGAAAAAACGAAAAAAAAATTAAAAATTAAAAATTAAAAAAAAAAGATATAACAGAAAATTTTTGGACTTGGGCCTCTCTCATTTGAGCCCACAGGTCCACAAAAATCAGGTTATAAATTCAGAGTTTCAGTGAAAACAAAAGGAATTCTATTCCTATTACCCTGGCAGGAAAATGATAGTGAGAGAAGAGAAAATAGAGTTCAGAGCAACCTCCAGAGACTGAAGGGAACTCATCGGCAAAGAACCAAGTCCCTCTCATATAAACCCTCAGATTGCTTTGCAAACCCAACCGGGCAATTCAATTTCATTCGATCTCTCCAGTCAGGTTTGCCTTATTCCCATTACTTTATGCTTTTAATTTGAATGCTCTGAATGTATGAGGTATTATGGGTGAATTTGATACCCTTTTGATGCATGTGTTTGACAAGAGGTTTAGGCCTCCTACCCTTGGTTGCTTTTTGTGAGCTTTTTGTGAATTTTAATGGCATGATTCATGTGGTTACATTTTGATTTGGGGGCAACTCTTGATTACCCTATCTTGTTTCTCTAACCTGTTTGTTGAGTTTTGTTTTGTGAGGGCTCATATGACTCTTGCAGAGATGGCTTGCCTGTTGTTCCACTTTATTTGTGGGATACCACCTGGAGGTTTATTCCGATTACCTGTACTGACTCACTTTCTTTGATGGTGCTAACTTGAGAGATCTCTGGGCTTCTTATCTCTTTAATTGTTGTTACTTCGAATCTTTATCCGTACGGTAGATATCTCGATCTCTTTACTTTTCCTGCATGTTACCGATTTCTTAGGTTTCGTATAGCCTCTCGTGGCATGTCATTTAAGGTAGCGCGGTTCCTTCATCTAGGACTGCCTCTTTGCATGAGCATCCCTAAACACCCCAAACTCATTGATTTCTCTTCTCCTAAGAACACGTTATCTCCTTCTACTACAGGCGAGTAAGTCTCCAAAGGTCGAGCATCCGGTAGATTGCGTAGTAACGTCGTTCACCCAAAAACACAACCCTTACCCCATAGGTGATCGAACTATGTTTTGCTCTGATTTTCATCCCAGATGAGATACGTAGGCATAAGACGTGATGTCTTAGCGAGCACACTCCTCTTTAACCCATAGGTAGCCGAGCTACGAAGACTCTGATTCTCAGATTCAGATGAGATACGTATGCAGTGGATGCGACGTCCGTGAGAGTCATTTTCTTTTGACCCTTCTTTTAGTAAGTAGTACATTAGATAAACATACACGCTTTTCTGTTTGCACAATTAATTTTTTCACAAAAAAAAACAACAACCTTCGCAACAAATGTGAAAAGGGCTCCCTAGGAGTACCTAGGATGCTTTGGGTGCCTAATACCTTCCCATTGCGTAACCAACCCCCTTACCCAGATCTCTGACATTTTTACTAGTTTTTGATTCGATAAAACTTTTAGGTTTTTGTTCGCTTTCTAACCATTCCTTTGGATAAATAGAAGTGCGGTGGCGACTTGACTTGTATGATTTACCTTGGATTTAGTCAATATCTCTAATGGTAACGAATACCCTGCTACAGAAAAATGGCGACTCTGCTGGGGATCGTAATTTGCCTAGTGGGTTTTGCCTACTTTTCATATTTGTTGTATTGTATATTTTTCTTTGTGTGACATATTTTTGTGCAATTTGGGATTACTGTATTGTATGTAATGATTAAATTGCTTGAATATTAATTCCTTGTATGCTTGGTGATTTTTGTGAGATGAGTTCTATACCCGAACTCGAGTGCACTTAGGATAGAAGAATGGCATAGTCTTGTCGACTTGTGTGGAGTTATTCCTTAGCAAGTTGACTTGCAAGCCCATTCACTTGGTGGAGGTCATGTTTGGATCAATAATGTCACACAAGTAAGTTGTGGTTAGACATTACTTTTTCCAATATAGACCTTAGAAGCCAAGGACCTTAGTTTAACAAACCCATCTTGGCCTATTCATAGGATGTAGTGCGAAAGTCGTTCAAGTGTAAGATTTGATACGATTGTTACGCGATACTACACTCATAAGAGTCTCTCTCGAGAGTATTTTTGGAATACGAGTAGTCGTTTCTCCGATAATATCCAAAAGATGGGATGATGACTATGAGAACCTTTTGTAGAACATGTTTGGCAGGTTTAAACCTTAGTACACTCCCTTTTGGGTGGTTCTTAACCTAACTCCATGCTCGTGACTTACAACAAACCCTTGATTCATGGTTGATCCGTTCAGGTATCCTTAATATCAATGGAACTTGGGTGTTGATAAGGTGTAAACCATAATCCACCAAAATGGATGGTTGATATTAAGGATAACATGATCCATCCCATGACCTTTGTTTGGTGTGCTTTGCTTGATCCTTGAGTGTGATTGTTGCATTCATGCATTCATGCACCCATTTGCATTCATATCATCAAAATAATAAGAAAATTTTCAAGGAACTTAAAAGGTCTATTTGCGAAATTTTCAGACATGGAAAGAAAAAGAAGGAATACAAAGAAGTACAGTTTCAGACAACCAGACTTGAAAGAGTTAAGGAATTTGACATCTTATGTATTAGATCCCTTGGGTTTCAAAGCTCGTTTTGGGAAGCTTCTTCCTCTTCTGATTACTCAGGTGGATGAAGGATTGATGAGTGTATTGGTGCAGTTTTACGATCCCTTGTACCGTTGCTTCACGTTTCCGGATTTCCACCTTTTGCCTACCCTTGAGGAGTATGCTTACCTTGTGGGTATACCTATTCTAGACCAGTTGTCGTTCAGTGGCTTGGAGAGTATTCCTACTTCTCAAGAGATAGCTGACATGTTACACATAGATGAATCTCTGGTTGGTGCTCATATGACTACCAAAGGTGGAATTCAAGGTCTCCCTTCTGAGTTCCTCATTGCTCAAGCTACTATATATGGGAAGGCCATGAGTGAGGATGCCTTTGAAGCCATATTTGTCCTTCTCATCTATGGATTGGTATTGTTCCCCAACATCGACAAGTTTGTGGATGTGAACGCTATTAGGATCTTCTCTACTCTTAATCCCGTTCCGACTCTGTTGGGCGATACCTACTTCTCTTTGCATATGAGGAATGCAAAGGGTGGTGGCGCCATTGTGTGTTGTTTGCCTCTGTTGTATAAGTGGTTTATTTCTCACTTACCTCAGACGATCGCTTTCAAGGAGAACAAGGAATGTCTACGGTGTTCCACGAGACTTATGTCTCTCACTAATGATGTTATCTCTTGGTATAACCATGTGTATGATGGTGTGCGGATTATTGACTCTTGTGGCGAATTCTCCAATGTACCTCTTCTTGGTACATGTGGTGGGATTAACTACAATCATGTTTTGGCACGTCGGCAGCTTGGGTTCCCCTTAAAGGATAAACCCAATAACATTCTGTTAGAGGGTGTATTCTTTCAGGATGGTAAAGATCCCCAAGGCTTGAAAGCTAGCATGGTCCGCGCTTGGCGCAAGATTCATAGGAAAGGAAGGAAAGAGTTGGGTCCTAAGAATTGCATCGCTTTGGAGCCTTACACTGTTTGGGTTAGGAAGAGGGCGTCTGAGTATCTCATGCCTTACGAGTATCCGAGACCTACACCTATGATTATGGCTGGGCCTTCAACCCTCCCTAATCAAGGAGTAGAGGAGTTGAGAGACGAAGACTTTCACGTGCCTGGATCCGTGAACGTGAAGAGTTGCTTCAGCAGATTAAGGAGAAGGATGCGTTGATTGAGTTTATTGAGCATCAGGTTATTGATGACCCTGATGATGTATGGACTTCTCTACTTCCTCAGTCTTCTAAGTTCTGGAAGAGGAGGTATGATCGACTCGCCAAAGAGAAGGCCAATATGGAGGCAGCCTACGAGAGGGAGGTGAAGAGGCTTCGTGCATCTTATCTTCCTGTGTCCCGAGCTTTAGATGATTGTTTCTAGGGATCCATAAGACGATTATTTTCCTTTTCTCTTGTATATGATTGACGGTGTTGCACTTCTTTTCCCTGATATTATTTGATGAGATATTTCCATATGTGATAAAATGCTTAATATTTCCAGAATTTGCAAATAAAACTCTAAAGTTCCTTTGAAATAAAAAACAAATCATATGCACAAACATTGCATGCATCATATGCATAAGCAGGTTTTGTTTCCGGTCCCTTGCCCTGTGGTCTAACTCTGTGTCCTTCATTTATTTTGAAGACAAGCTGACTCACGGGTACTACACTAGAGCCAACATTTCAAGATTGATGGATCACTCAGAGCAAGAGAACCGCAAGCTCAAAGAGGAAGTGGCCAGATTGACTGCCCTGATGGAGTCACTCATGGCTGCCCAGAGCCAGTCTTCTCCGACACCGTCAACTCCTCCCCAGAGGACAATCATCTCTGAGATTGTCTCCTCTACTGTGCCCGCTTCCAGTGCACACTTTGTTCCAACATCCATGCCAATCGGGTTCCCGAGGGGGATGCCTCCCAATTTTATGCCTGAGGGTCTTATTCCCACCTTTACTTCTCTGCCGGCATCTAGCCCGGTCCTTGTCGTTCCTCCTCCTGTCGTGCATACTTTGCCCAGGGTAGACGACACCATCTATCATTCTGAGCCGTCTGAGGGTCCAGATGTTTATGAGAAGATGGATGCTATGAACGATCAATTTCTTGAGCTTCGCAAGGAATTGAAAACTCTCAGATCCCTGTGAAATTCAAGGTCCCTGATTTTGAAAAGTACAAAGGAAATACTTGTCCTCTCAGCCACCTGGTCATGTATGCCAGGAAGATGTCGACTCAAACCGATAATGACCAACTACTCATCCACTACTTTCAGGACAGTCTGTCCGGTGCCGCTTTGCGTTGGTACATGGGTTTAGATAGCGCGAACATCCGATCCTTCAATGATCTCGGTGAAGCCTTCGTCAAGCAGTACAAGTACAACGTGGATATGGCTCCCGATAGAGATCAATTGAGAGCCATGTCCCAGAAGGATAAAGAAACATTTAAGGAGTACGCCCAGAGGTGGCGAGAGGTGGCAGCACAGATCGTGCCTCCGCTAGAAGAGAAAGAGATGACTAAGATATTTTTGAAGACTTTAAGTTCTTTTTATTATGAGCGGATGATTGCTAGCGCTCCTTCTGACTTCACCGAGATGGTGAATATGGGGATGCGTCTAGAAGAAGGGGTCTGTGAAGGACGATAAACCAGAGAAGAAGGCTCTTCTGCCAAATGTTATGGGGCGTTTGCAAAGAAGAAAGATGGAGAGGCACATGTTGTGATCTCCCATGAGAAACCAAGAAGACCCTCTGTGAGGAGGAAGACTGTGCGTCCCGCCAGTAACCAGCACCAGGTGGCTCATATAGCACCTTTTTTCAGAGACAATCAACGGTATCAGCAACATAGTAACAATCAGCAACCACATCCGCAATATCAGCAACAACAGCACCGACCGCAACAGCAGGCCTACCAGCCTCGAAACAGTAATCAAACCAGCACGAGTTACAAGAGGAAAAATGTCACTTTTGATCCTATTCCAATGACGTACGCAAAGTTATATCCCTCTTTGATAGAAAGGAAGCTGATTACTCCGAGAGACCCACCGGCTATACCCGTTAACCCCCAGTGGTGGTATAAGCCTGAGTTACATTGTGTTTACCATTCTGGTGCTCCCGGCCACGACGTGGAGAATTGTTACCCTTTGAAGACCAAGGTTCAAGACCTTGTGAGGTGTGGTATTCTATGTTTTGAGGATGTAGGCCCTAATGTGAAGAAGAACCCATTGCCCAAACATGGGAAATCTGTCAACATGGTCCAGGGTTGCCCTGGAAAGTACAAGGTCAAATATGTCAGTCATATTCAACAGTCTCTGGTCCAGATGCATCGTTTGTTGTGTGACTACAGTCATTATGAGCATGACCATGATAGATGCCGAGTCTGCTCTGTTAACCGATTGGGTTGTTGCCAGGTGCGCAAGGATGTTCAGGAAGTGTTGGACGAAGGAGTCATTGAGATCCTTCAAAACAGGAATGTTGATGAAAATGAGCCTGAGGTCAATTTGATCTCCCCAGTGTTCCGGATACCCGAGCCTGTTATCATCAAGTACAATGGTAGCAAGCAGAAGGCTTCTCCTGCTCTGATCATTAAGCCTGCTGGTCCTGTGCCTTACTCCTCTGAAAAGGCAGTTCTCTATCGCTACAACGCCGTAGCAGTAGAGAATGGGAAAGAGGTGTCCTTGCCCTCTTCTTCTGTTGTGAATATTGTCAATGTTAGCGGTTTGACCCGTAGTGGCCGTGTATTTTCAGCACCACTGAAGCCTCAAATTAATGCTGATTTTGTTGAACGCCCGATCGGGAACGTTGTGAATTCTCCGAATCCGGCACTTGCTGTTAAGCCCTCCTCCGTACTGAAAACTCCTACTTCTGTTGGCCCGAGTGACAATGTGAAAGAAGACTGTGATGAGATGCTGAGACTCATCAAAAGGAGCGAGCACAATGTTGTAGACCAGCTTCTACAAACGCCATCCAAAATATCTGTGTTATCTTTACTCTTAAATTCATAACCACACCGAGAGGCTCTGCAGAAGGTGTTGGATGTGGAATATGTAGATCACGATGTCACTTTGGAGCAATTCGATAGCATTGTTGCAAACATTAGTGCTTGCAACAACCTGAGCTTTTGTGACTCTGATCTCCCTGAGGAGGGAAGAGACCACAACTTAGCTTTACACATATCTATGAATTGCAAAGACGACGCCATGTCCAATGTGCTGGTGGACACCGGGTCATCATTGAACGTATTACCAAAGTCCACTCTCTCAAAGCTATCATATCGAGGGCCTCCCATGAGGCAGAGTGGGGTAGTTGTGAAGGCTTTCGACGGGTCTCGTAAAACTGTGATTGGGGAAGTTGATCTCCCAATCAAGATCGGACCAAGTGATTTCCAGATTACCTTCCACGTTATGGACATTCACCCATCGTATAGTTGTCTCTTAGGCAGACCATGGATTCACGAGGAAGGCGCCGTGACGTCCACCCTACACCAGAAGCTGAAATTTGTGAAGAACAAGAAACTGGTAGTGGTAGGGGGGAAAGGGCTCTCCTGGTTAGCCACTTGTCTTCCTTCTCTTATACAGATGCTGAGGTTGAAATTGGAACTCCTTTCCAAGCTTTATCTATAGCTGAGCCTATTGAGAAGAGAACTCCTTCATTTGCTTCCTACAAAGATGCAAAGCTGGCCATTGAGCGTGGTGCAACCACTGGTTTAGGAAAAATGATTGAGTTAGAAGACAACGAGTCCCGGGTTGGCATAGGTTTTTCTTCTGGTACTTTCCACAAGCAAGGGTTATTCAAGAGTGGAGGTTTCATCCACACTGGTCTAGATGAGAAGGCTGCTGCCGTTTTAGAAGAAGATACAAAGGATTCTGGCAATTTCATCATCCCTGGAGGGGTCTGCAACAATTGGGTCACTGTGGATATTCCAACAGTTGTCCATAAGTCAACGTAATGATCACTTTGTTTAAAAACCCTTCTCCCATGCCAAAAGGAGGAGTGATGACATTGATGGCGCATAAATACAATGATATTTTCATTCAATAAATTCATGTTAAATGTTTGTTTTTCCATTTATTTTCCCTTTTCACTTTTGCATGAAATTGGTGATCACATAAAACCTCAAAATGGAATAAAATCAATCTTTTCATCTACATAATGATTTGCCTTGTTTGAATTCTAAATCTTTTCATATCCAAAATCATTATGCAGGTTGATTTCTAAACCCATTGAACATAATGACCCAACACCATCTCCCAATTTTGAATTCCCTGTATTTGAGGCAGAGGAAGATGATGTTGAAGAGATTCCTGATGAGATCACCCGGCTACTTGAGCATGAAAAGAAGATCATTCAGCTGCATCTTGAGAATCTGGAAACAGTCAACTTGGGGTCTGAAGATTGTGTGCGAGAGGTAAAGATTGGGGCACTTCTGGAAGAATCTGTTAAGAAGGGGTTGATTAAGTTGCTACGAGAATATGTTGACGTCTTTGCCTGGTCATATGAAGACATGCCTGGTCTAGATACTGATATTGTGCCCGAGCCTAAGAAAGATGGAAAAGTCTGGATGTGTGTGGACTATAGAGACTTGAATAAAGCTAGTCCGAAAGATGATTTCCCTCTACCACATATTGATATGTTGGTAGACAATACAACTAAATTCAAAGTCTTCTCGTTTATGGATGGATTTTCCGGATATAATCAGATTAAAATGGCACCCGAGGATATGGAGAAGACAACATTCATCACACCTTGGGGAACATTCTGTTATCGAGTGATGCCCTTTCGTTTGAAGAACGTCGGAGCCACGTATCAACAAGCTATGACTACCTTATTCCATGACATGATGCACAAGGAGATTGAGGTGTACGTCGACAATATGATCGCTAAGTCAAGATCGGAGGCTGTACTCCCTGTAGAGGTGGAGATCCCATCAATGAGAGTCTTGATGGAGGCCAAGTTGACTGATGCTGAATGGGTTCAGAGTCGTTATGACCAGCTGAACTTGATAGAAGAAAAGAGATTGACTGCCATGTGCCACGGTCAGTTATATCAGCAGAGAATGAAGAAAGCTTTTGATAAGAAGGTCAAGCCTCGTGTGTTCCGAGAAGGTGACCTTGTGCTCAAGAAAGTCTTGTCTTTCGCGCCCGATTCCAGGGGCAAGTGGACTCCAAACTATGAAGGTCCATATGTTGTTAAGAGAGCCTTTTCAGGCGGTGCTTTGATACTTACAACTATGGATGGGGAGGATTTCACTCGTCCTGTGAATTCAGATGCAGTCAAGAAATACTTCGCCTAAAAATAAAAACAGAATAGCTCGCTATGTTGAAAACCCGAAAGGGCGGCTTAGGCAAAAATGAGCGTCTCGGTGGATTGAAAACCCGAAAGGGTGGTCCAGGCAAAAGTTAGAGACATGAAAAATGAATACATGTATCCCGCTAGATTGAGTACCTCATCCTGGGGCAATCTAGGCAAAAATTAGGGATTTGGCAAGTAACTGCATCCTGACAAGACTTTGTTCTACAACTGTCGTCCGTCAGAGATCCTTGCTCATTATCAGCCAAAGCTTCAAATACATCGGGATCAGTATTGGTGGAGAAATGGTCATTATGTTCAATGTAGCCGTTTTCCAATATATATCACCAATTTCAAATTTATAAAGATCTATGGAGTCTTGCCATTCGCAGACTACTATTCTATTAAATAAATTTGAGCCTTTTATCCAATTATTGGCACTCTTATCTGTTTCTATTCAACAAATGTTTTGATTAAGAAAATATCATTGTTTTAAATAATCAATTTTTTTATAATTTGTTTTTAAACAAAGTGAACATTCACAATGACGAAAGGATACTTAGGAGATCCTCAGTGCTCTCCCAAAGGTGGTACGATCCCCAACAGGGTAAAGATTTTTGTCCATATTCCTGGCATGACTGTATCTCCTCCCTCCGGAACCCCTTGTGGTTTATCCTACAAAGTGGATTGCTTGTTGAGAGTCACCTCTCTTCCCTTCAGTAGAGTAGCAATCTTTCTTCCTCAGCAGCTTGGAACTCTTTGGGCAAGAGCGGTATTTGGTGGTTGATCCCGATAAATCCTTTATCTCCTCGGATAGATTCCCCAGTAGAGTTGTTGGTATGGTGGACCTTGTCTGTGATAACTCTCGTCCCCAACTGGAATGATTGATGATTCATCCCCTGCAGAGTTCTTTGCTTCCTGGTATCTCTGATCCCCAGCAGATTGGATACTCTCCAATGAACTTGGCATTCTCTCTTGAGATGTAGTACCGGGAGGTTGATTCCTAGACCTGGTTGTGTTAGATATGTCTGTCTGTCAGCACACATCATACATAAACCACGCATATTCATGCATAATTATAACATTCAGATATTCATGTTGCATTCTTTGCCATATATCGTTGTTTGCTGTCTCCTGCTATTTGGTGATATACTTCCCCGAACAGATATGTGTGTCTGATCTCTCCATATAGAGTCAGCTCCATAAGCAGAAAGCGTCTATCCTTTCTTCCATATTCCCCACCGGGTTATATCCTCGTGGATGTTGATTATTTTTGTTCTTTCCCAACATATATACTGGGATGGTTTTCCCCATTGAGTTATATCCTCACCGGGACAAGTCTTGATTTGGTGTGCCTATCTAGTTTGATCCTAGATCGGTCTCTTGAGACTCTTTTCCTGTTTCCCCGTGGTAAATGAATAATTGCTCAATAATTAATAATTATTATCCCCGACGGAGTCTGTGTTTCTCTACCCTCATACCGGTAGTTGTAAACCCTATTTCTTCCCTTTTTGCAGAGTAACTATTTTTGCTCATCTTTAATTGGTGACATTTATCTTCATCCAATATTCGGTGATGATATCCCCTCATCTGCTTGGATAATTGCCCTGATTACGCAATTTATCCCCAGCGGGTCATCTCTCGTCTACCCTGTTGTTGTTGGTAACGATTATTTCTCCCCTGAATTGGTCATCATTATATACCTAGTTTCGGTATCCCGATGCCTTTTCATTTCGGTCGATTTATCCTTTATTAACCCAGTAACCGGTTGTGGATAATCGTCCATGCGAGTATATTATCTACGTTCTGAGGGTAATAGATAGTATATCTCATGCACTCTCGGGTCTGAAGCCTTTTGTTCTTCCCCAGTTGAGTAAGATTCGTATCCCCTTTGTAGAGTCGAATATTCATCCTGTAATCGAGTTTGCTTTTAGCCCTCTTTTGGATGATGAGTGTTTTGGGAATATTCCCCAATTCACGCCTTGGTTGGTCACCTATTATATGCCCAGTAACCGGTATCCCTGGTGTTCCTTCCTCTCTGCTCCCTATTATGACTTTTTGTCCCCTGTGGAGTCAGAATCCCTGAGTTGAAGTATACCTTTTAGGTTTTCCTCAGACGTTTTGAAGTTTTGATACCTCTCACCCTTATACCGGTCTTGGATATTCATCTCTTCCTGAGCATGTTGTATCTCTCACCCTCATACCTGGCGTTCAGATCACATGTCTCTTTGAGCTTATTACCCAGTAATCGGTAATACCTCATCTCGCTGCTTCCCCAGGAGAGTCTTTTTAAACATCCCCAGCGAAGTCCCTTAGTGGATTGTTTTCATCCAAATTTTATCCGAAGTATCCACTGTGGATAGTTTTTTGCTGTATTGGCATATTCCCCAATACATGCATCTTCGAGTCAGCTTGAGTCTTTCCATTGGATCTTTTCCCTTAGGAATTCTGTTCCCCACGCTTTGAGTCGTGACCTCACTATGCCAAATAAGGGAAAAGAGGGCGCTTATTTTGGCCTATAACAGCGCTTTTAAGCGCCCTCTAAAGTGGCGCTGACATAGGTAAAGACAACGCTTTGTTTTCCTGGAGAAAGCGCTCTCTAAAGTGGCCCTTTAAGGGCCACATTATAGTGCGCTTTCAGAAAAAAGCGCCCTCTGGAGTGGTCCATAAAGGGCCACCTTAGAGGGCGCTTTCTGGACAAAACGCCCTCTAAAGTTGTCAATGTAAAGTGTTTAGAGGGCGCTTCATACAGAAAGCGCCCTCTAAAGTGTTAGTTATTTTAAAAAAAATTGTTTGAAAAACAGTGGGTATTTAATTGGGAACCTGTTCGCATGCTGCAAAAGTGTAAAATTCATATTGATTTCATCCTTTAATCCAATGTTATACACCATTAATCTATTGATATATACAACATGAATCCATTTATATACAACATTAATCCTCCATATATACAACATTAATATATTGATATTCATGCAAGTACAACAACATTCCATACATATATGTACAACAACTGCAACCTATATGATTCTATGATCAATAATGAATTGACACAATTCATCCTTCATTTCATCCAAATGAGCTCTTGAGTAAGATTTGTATTCGTCAAAGTACTACAATTAAGAGAATAAAACATATTCATGATTTAGTAACAAATTAGATGAAATATCCGATAATATTAAAATAAACCCTAAGTTATTATTCCATACCATTTTTGGGATGTCTATACGATTCAACGCAATGATATCTCTCATAAATCTCAATACAAAAAATCCGCAATCGATCGAATTGTTTTGCTGAGGACACTACACAGAAAAACAAACATATATATATATATATATATATATATATATATATATATATATATATATATATAGTTAATTTCTTACAAACACTATTATAAGCAAAAAACAAACACTATTATAAGCAAAAATAAGAAACTTAATATATACCTGAACTCTCACCCTGGTAATGTCTTTCCTATTACGATAATTCTTTTTCGATCTAAATTTTAGTATTGCCCTAACAAAATAAAAACGTATATTGAGATCAATCTGACAGACATAATTAAATATACAAATACACACGAATTTTTAGGGGAATTTCACTTACGCGTCAACCGTCTTCTTCATACTCGGATATTTACTCCAATCACCCGGTAACGAATCGAGATAATACACCATTAGTCTCGAAAGATCCATAGCAACCAACACCCAGTGACCACTGTAAAATAAAACAAAAATTTAGATGCATGAAAATTTTCTACGTAAAAGATATACATAGATTAGAATGAAATTATTAGAAAGAAAATCTAACCCGTTGCCAGAATTAAACGGTAAAAAATACTAACTGGGTGTAGTATTATCGCCGGCCACCATGAATCTATCGACTAGTTCATTCATTACGGATGTTGGATTTTTCGTTATAAACGTTGTGTTGATACGGGAAGCAGCAATAAAATTGAATCGGTTACACAATTCAGTTCCCCGCATCAATGTGTCATACATATACCTTAAATAGAAACATAATAAACATTAGACTACTCATTGAAATGTGTAAATAAATTGTTCAACTAAGTAAATAATAGATTGATCGGAGTACCATATGTATGTATGAATGACAGCGATGCCCAATTCTTCGTGTTCAAAAAGTTGTTGCATGTCCTCCTTTGCAATAAATTCGGAATGAGCAATTCCGAAAACACCTTCATCCATATCTACACTACGGATGGCGCCGTGCATAATATCTGACTCTTCCACCATTTTCTCAAGACGCATCATAATTTGAGATTTTGTCCCGGACGTCGTTGGAATTTTCTTACTAGCTTTGTCCAACATTTGACCGGGAACCTAAAACTATAAATTAAATCATGACTTTTTGTGATGCAACAGAATCGTTGTGTATATAATTCAATGGGTATATATATTTGTACCTCTTTTTGAGATTTAGGATTTGTTTTTGTCCCGGACTTCGTTGGAATATCCTTACCAGCTTTTTTCAACATTCGACCGGGAACCTAAAAATTCATATAAATTAAATCATGACTTTTTGTGATGCAACATAATCGTTGTGTATATAATTCAATGGGTATATATATTTGTACCTCTTTTTGAGATTTAGGATTTGTTTTTGTCCCGGACTTCGTTGGAATATCCTTACCAGCTTTTTTCAACATTCGACCGGGAACCTAAAAATTCATATAAATTAAATCATGACTTTTTGTGATGCAACAAAATCGTTGCGTATATAATTCAATGGGTATATATATTTGTACCTCTTTTTGAGATGCAACCGACTCGATGCGTCTTGAAATCCTTTTACCAGCTTTATGTGTGGGTCTTGTAGGAGTCTAACATTACCATGTAATAAGGATTGATTAAATATCATAATTGTAGCTGAATTGAAATGTGATTACTAAATATTCATAATCATTTAGAACATATATACCTCGGCATCTGGGAAAATTAAATCTGACGACCATCCAACAAAGGATCCGACTGCATCTCGCATCAACGTTGTCTCTGAAACAACGTCAGGTAATGGTAGAAGCGCGTCCGTATCTAATACAAGGTCAACCGAAACTTTCATATATCCCACCGGGAGGGGATTATGGTGAAGTAATTCACCCGAAGTGTTGTGCACTTTTCCCTTGCCAACTATGCGATAAGTTGGTGACGATAGATACAGCTGACAAGGTGTAATGCCCTAAACCAATAATAAATATGTTATTGTTAACGTGTATATGTGTCAATTAAAAAGTGCTATTTTAATTTCATAATAACATATATAATTACCTCGGGAAATTTCAGTTGACAATTGATACTAGCTCGGTCACTAGTATCTTTTGCCTCGGAACCGCGCCTTTCCTCTCTATACATTGCATTCTCCTTTTGCAGTTCGAGTACTTGTGCCCTTAACTCCGCCAAGGTCTCCATCACCTCTTTGTTGGTAGGATTTTTGTTTTTGGTTTTTTATAAAATGACGACGGAGTCACACCAAAACCCTTACCCATCACACGATCGGAATACTCAGGAACATTTAGTACTCGACTAAGTAGGCTCCTGCAATCCTGGACCTCGGTTGAAGGTAAGGTTTGGGATAAAGTCTCCTGAAATATTATTAGAGGAGATTAAAAATGAATTATATGTCTAACAAAATTTTCGATATAATTAAAGAATAAATGTTATATATACTTACACATTCGTCATAAACATTTTGAACCGCTTCAACGACAGCCCCATCCTTCCCAACCCGAGCAGCCTTCCACAATACGTGCTCCGGAAGAGATGTTGCGTCACTTTTCTCCTCGGCTAGCTACACATTGAATCAGATTATAAGATCATCAATTATAACATATTGTGACAATGTATAAGCTCATAGCATTTGAATATACTCACAATTCTTTGTTGTAACCGTGCATATCCCGTACGCCCTTTTTTGTACGGATACGCGGGTTTTGATGCCCTTTTCCGATTTTTGTCGCTTACTTCCTGGATAAAAAAGTTTAAGGCATATCAGAACCAAGTAACTTAACAATTGTATAATACCATAATTAATAGACATTACATGGAATTTTTCGTTTCTTCGTTTGGCGACAAAGTTATCCCATTCTTCGGTTGAAATAATCTCCGCATACTTCATTGGCCATTCTGCTTTAATAAATTTTCCTTCCTCATCCTTGAGAAATTTGTTGGACAAAAAGGATCGAAATCCTCGGAGTCTTTTTCCGGCCAATTGAATACAATATTTTTGCCGGCTTTCATCGATGTGAAAGGATCTCTAAAAAACATACACATGGAGTGTGTTATTATAAGTAATATTATAACAATATATGGTCAACAAATAGTCAACAAAAAAAACATATAACAATATATGGTAAGTACCTGTATCTCGGACCATATTTTTTCTTTGCCAACCTTCAATTCCGGACTTCTCCAATTATCACATGTAATCGGAATATGTTGTCGAACAAGGAAACCAATGTAACTTGCCAACATTGAACCGTTAGGCTCAATTAGTTGGTCTTCAGCACTCCAATGTACTTCGAATTTTTCACCTTTGTCTCTTGCACGAATGATTGACTTGATAACAGTCAATCCTCGTTTGATTTCATTTTCAACATTGTTACGTGATCCACTCACGTCATGGGTATCGTCTTGGTTACTAGCCATTTTATCTGTAATATAGAAATGATTCAATAAGACCCAAGTAAGACAATGACCATATTCGTGAAGCTACACAAAAAACACATTCATATACCTTCCATTTCTCTCATGTTACAACAATCTAAACTCTCTCTTTTTTTCATCATTATTGAATACAAACTCACACACACCTACTGCATACAAAAGACCAATGCAAACTTATGGTGTTTGGAACATGAACAAACTTGCATCCATAATCATCAAACTTCCAAGCACAAGCTCAAACACACTCCAAATGACATCAGTTTTCAATCAGAAATAAAAACCTTACATAACCATACAACATACAACATTCAGTGATCAAAACCATACACAAAAAAATAACAAAAAATGATTTTCAACAAGGTGCTCATGAACACCATATAGTGCTCGTTTGCCCTAAACAACATTAATCAACATAATGCACAAAATGTAAAACTCAGTTTAGAAAATGCCCTAATCAAACACCTGAAAATACAAACTATTGAGAGAAATACCTTCAAGGTGACGGTAACGATGGAGAAGAAAGTGAACAGCGATGGTGGACGCAGATAACTCAGTGAACGTGAACGCAGCAGCAGAAAAAGGCGACGGCGACGACGATTGTGAGGGAGGGAGAACGAACGGAGGACGAGAGTAATCGTAGTAGAGAGTAATCGCAGTAGAGAGAAAACCCAGTTACGTAAACGAAATAGCATATAGCGAGGGAAAATAAAGAGACATGCAGTATATGTTATAATTTTAATGTTTACTAAAGGGGACCTTAGAGGGCGCTTGTGTAAAAAAAGCGCCCTCTAAAGGGGGCCTAAGAGGGCGCTTCTAAAAGCGCTCTCTAAGGCTTTCCAAAAGCGCCTTATAAACTGGAAATGTACATGGACTTAGAGAGCACTTTTTTAAAAGCGCCCTCTAAGGGTACCCTTAGAGGGCGCTTTCATAAACGCGCCCTCTATTGGTGTCCCTCCATTTCCTCATTATTTTTTCGCTTCACTTTAGAGGGAGCTTTGTTACAAAAGCGCCCTCTAAAGTGCGCTGTCTATTCCAGTTGTTCGCTCCTTATTTTTTCTCTTCACTTTAGAGTGCGCTTTTGTAATAAAGCGTCCTCTAAGGTGCGCTGTCTATTCCAGTTTTTGGCGTAGTGTCTGCTCGCGCATTTTTATCCCTTTTCTATCCCCAGGAGAGTCCCCAGGGTCTTGGTCCCATGGAGTGAATTGCTCATATCGATTATTAGTGGCTTCTGATTTCTTTGCTTTTGTGGACACATGTCTCCACAGAGTGTTACCATTTTTCATACCTACATTTGCATCATGAGGTCTCTTAGGGACCAAAGTTCGTCTCTTTGTTATTATTTAAGCCCATTCTACCCCGTCGAGACGAAGATTTTAACCTTCACTTCTCCGACTAGAATGACCTTAAATAGGGGCATCATAACATTGCATTTGCATTGCCTCAAGGATCTTTAGCATCTTGGTTCCCTTTGCCTTTGGGTGGGACTCCTTGTGATTGGTTTGAGATCACCAAGCATGCTTGAATTATACATCATTGTTTCTCTTACTTTTGTTTATTAACCAAAAGCACAAAAATGTGTCACTAACATCTTTTGTTTGAAGCTTGAGTATCATCCAAGACAATTTGTGGGTTCTATTTAGATGATCAGTCAACACAAGGGAATGGCTTGAGATACTTCCAACAGGTTCAAATGGGGTCTATTCGTCAGTCAAAACATTAATCTTGAAGGAGCAAAAGTTTGTTCATGAGCTGTCATGCTCGCTAGGAGAGCAGAATGGGTCGCCTAGCGAGTCCCAAGAAAAGCCACCAGAATCACCTACGCTCAGAGGAATTTCTTGAACTGTCATGCTCGCTAGGCGAAGCCCACGTGTTTAAAAAAAAAAAGAAAAAAAAAAAAGAAAGAAAAGAACGAAAAACGAAAAAAAAAAGAAAAAAAAAAGAAAAAATGAAAAATAAATAAATAAATAAAATATAACAGAAAATTTTTGGACTTGGGCCTCTCTCATTTGAGCCCACAGGTCTACAAAAAATCAGGTTATAAATTCAGAGTTTCAGTGAAACAAAAGGAATTCTATTCCTATTACCCTGGCAGGAAAAAGATAGTGAGAGAAGAGAAAACAGAGTTCAGAGCAACCTCCAGAGACTGAAGGGAACTCATCGGCAAAGAACCAAGTCCCTCTCATATAAACCCTCAGATTGCTTTGCAAATCCAACCGGGCAATTCAATTTCATTCGATCTCTCCAGTCAGGTTTGCCTTATTCCCATTACTTTATGCTTTTAATTTGAATGCTCTGAATGTATGAAGTATTATGGGTGAATTTGATACCCTTTTGATGCATGTGTTTGACAAGAGGTTTAGGCCTCCTACCCTTGGTTGCTTTTTGTGAGCTTTTTGTGAATTTTAATGGCATGATTCATGTGGTTACATTTTGATTTGGGGGAAACTCTTGATTACCCTATCTTGTTTCTCTAACCTGTTTGTTGAGTTTTGTTTTGTGAGGGCTCATATGACTCTTGCAGAGATGGCTTGCCTGGTGTTCCACTTTATTTGTGGGATACCACCTGGAGGTTTATTCTGATTACCTATACTGACTCACTTTCTTTGATGGTGCTAACTTGAGAGATCTCTGGGTTTCTTATCTCTTTAATTGTTGTTACTTCGAATCTTTATCCGTACGGTAGATCTCTCGATCTCTTTACTTTTCCCGCGTGTTACCGATTTCTTAGGTTTCATATAGCCTCTCGTGGCATGTCATTTAAGGTAGCGCGGTTCCTTCATCTAGGACTGCCTTTTTGCATGAGCATCCCTAGACTCCTTAATGAAGGACATTACGTGAAGGGAGTCTCTACTCCCCTGTCTAAAATGTACTCCTCTCCTGAGGTTGCACAACATAGTGAGAAGAATAACGATTCCTCCAGTTCTGAGAAGGACATGGCTGCTGAAGGTTTATGCTCTCTAGGGAAAACTGTGTCTGGTAAAGGAAAATTTGTGCCATCTAAAACTGCCAATGCTTCCCATTCTGAGAAGCATGATGTTGCAAACGATGTGATTGACCTAGAGGATGATAGGTTTGATGAGCAAGACGATAGCTTACTTCATCACTTAAAGCCAAGTGTGGCTAAGCGTATGAAGACTAGAAAAGGAAGATTTGTGGCTGAAATGGTGTCTGCTAAAACAGCTAAGAAGACTGTTGGCGTTGGTCCTTCCAAACCTTGGAGCAAGTTTGAAGTGAAGAAGAGGAAGGTTAGAGAAGTCTCTGAGTCTGAAGAAGATGTTGAGGAAGATGTCCCTGAAATCTCTCCTGTGAAGAAGACCACTGTGAGGAAGTCCCCTGTGAAAGTTGTTGTTGTGCATTTGGATAATATCTCTTTCCATCTTGAAGATGGAGCTGCCAAATGGAAATTTGTGACTCAAAGAAGGGTGGTTGTAGAAAGGGAGTTAGGAAAGGATGTTGTTGAAGTCAAGGAGGTCATGAAGATTGTGGTTGGGTTCTCTCAGTGCTATGAGGGTTTGGTTAAGGAATTCATTGCCAACATTCCTGAGGATATTGCTGATAAGAACAGCAAGGAATTTTGCAAAGTATTTGTGAGAGGTAAGTGTATCACATTCTCTCTCAATGTCATTAACAATTTTCTGGGAAGGAGAGTTGAGGGTGCAAGTGAATTGGAAGCTACAAACAATGAGGTCTGTACAGAAATTACAGCAAGGCAAGTGAAAGGGTGGCCTATTAAAAAGCATCTTCCTGTTGGGAAGTTAACTGTCAAGTATGCAATATTGCATAAAATAGGAGCTGCAAATTGGGTGCCTACCAACCACATTTCCACAATTGCTAATACCCTTGGAAGATTTATTTTTGATGTTGGAACCAAAATGAATTTTGACTATGGTAGATTTAGGTTTGAACTAATTATCAAGCATGCATCTACTAATGCAGTTAAGCTGCCTATTGCCTTTCCCTCTATGATTTGTGGGATTCTGAGTTCTAATGACTTACCAAGTAGAAGAAAACCTGCTCTGTCAGTGCACTATAAACTATTTGAAGGCAGTCATGTCGAAGACATTGTCATGACATTTGTTATGAAAAAGCCAGCCTCAAAAGTAGGAACTATTGCTGAGCTGAAGGAGACTTATAAAGAGCTGGGTGAAGGGATAAGGGTAGCAACAACTAGGAACGAATCGTTGGAAGCCCTGATTGCAAGCTTGGAGTGAGCTGAAGGTGAGAATATTGAACATGCTAAGGAAGTTGAAGCCCACACCTCTAGTGAGAGGTCTACAACTAATGATGAGACAAGTGGCAATTCTATTTCTGATGCTGATGAAGCTGCAAGCTCAAGCTCCTCTGATTAACTCCTTTGAATTTGGCCCCCATTGATGTGATAATTTTTGTTGCTGTTTTGATGGATTTTCTTGATTTTGGCAATTATGTTTTGTTGTATTCATGTTTTGTTGGTTTGTATCTCAGCTTGCTTACAACTGAATATGTACTTAGGTTTGTAACCCTTAACTTTTGACATATTGGTTTATGACTGAATAGACATTTATTTTGTCTCTTTGGTCTTTTTTGGCTAAAAAGGGGGAGAAGTAGCTATAGCTATAGATGATGTTGGATGTTTGATACAAAGAGGGAGAAGAAGGGGAATTGTTCTGTCTGTGTGAAGCAGATTGGTGCTTGGTGTGGACTAGCTGAAGGGGTGGTGTGTTGTGTTCTGAGCACAAGCACATGTGTGCTTACTAGTTGCTATTTTTTGCTATTAATGTGTGTATGTTTACTTCTGCTGTTGTTGAACTGATACTTTGATTGATTTCTTGTGAACATATGATCTAATGTATGTTTTAGCCAAAATTTTCCAAAGGGGGAGTTTGTTTATTCTTTGTGTTGGCATCAATTTTGGTAAAACTTAGTGTTATCACAACTTGTCACGCATGTTGTCTTGACATGTGATATCAGCTTCCTGCAGGATGTTTAAATATGGTTGTGCATGATTTAACTAAGATGTCAGACCCGATGTTAAGACATGTGTATACAGAACATTCAGTCTAAATGTTATGTATCTTAATTTTGTGCTTTTCATGCAATGTTGTGTGTGATTATGTGAAGATTGAATGCGCTATTCAAGGAGTAATTTGATTTAAAACCAAATTGTTCTATTTTCCAATAAGGGACGATTAGCTGTTGTTTCTTAGAAGATACGCAAGGAAAATAGAATTAGGGTTTTATGCTGCCCAGGCCCATTCAAAAGCTTCTATTTAAAGGTCATGTAAAACCTGGTTTAAACACACAAGAAACGAACGAAAGAGTGAGAGAGTTTTAGGGTTTTAGTCTTGTGTCAGCTTGTGTATTGTGAGCCATTCATTCATCTTAGTGATGTTTGAATTGGACTCACTTTTGTGTTGTATTTTGTCCACTTTAAGCTTTGAAGCACGAGTGTTTGTTTACTTGGTTGAAGCTTTTAAGCAAGATCAAGTATGTGTCCTTGAAGAGTGTCTTCTTTCTTTGTAATATTTGTTTTTATATCACTGATGTGATTGAGGGGGAGTGAGTAGGGTCTCATATCTAAGAGTTCTTAGATAGAAGCCACACGGGTAGAGATTAGGTGAAAAGACTGTAACTTGAAGTTGTTTACTGAGAGTCTTCGAACTAATTTTGTTTAGTGGATTTCCTTCCTGGCTTGATAGCCCCCAGACGTAGGTGAGTTTGCACTGAACTGGGTTAACAATTGCTTGTGTCACTTGTTCAATTGTTTCTTTGTTTTTATCCTGTTTATATTTTAGTTGTTGTTCAGATATTAGTGTCGTGACATTACCTTCGACATCTCAAATCTAATACCAGAATTTCAATCTTCCCTCTGTGTAACCAACCCCCTTACCTGTAATCTCTGACATTTTATTAGTTTTAATTTGAAAACTTCTTATTTTTGGGTTTTGTTCGTACTTTTCCCTTTTCCCTTGGAAATAATAAAAGCGATGTGGCGACTCTTGTTTATTTGATGTCTAGCTTATCCATAGCTTGATGATCATGAATTTACCGCTACAGAAATTAAGTGGCGACTCTGCTGGGGAGTAGTCTCCAGTGGGTTTAGCCTACTTTTTTCTGTGTATATAATTGTATAGTTGATATATCTATATTTGTTTGTATGATATAACCTGCTTGTTGTGCTTGGTGATCTCTGAGTGGTGAGATAAGTTCTAACCCGAACTTGAGCGCAATTAAGATAGGAGGATGGTATAGTCATGTTCGACTTGTGCAGGGTAGTCCTTAACAAGTTGGCTTGAGACCCATCTGCTCAGTGGAGACCATTTTGGATTTGGAAATGTCACACAAGTATTTGTGGTTAGGCATTACTATCTCTGATTTGGGGTCCGAGAAGCTGAGGACCGTAGAATATTTAACCCCTCTTGGCCTATTTAGGATGTAGTGCGGAGATTGTTCAAGTGTAGACTTGATAACAGTTGTTATGCGATACTACACTCAGACGAGTTTCTCTTGAGAACATTATGGGTTGATGAGTTAGTCATCCTAACCTGTAATATCTGATAGATGAAATTAACACTCTGGGAACTTTTTAGAACATGATCTACAGGTTTTTATCCTTAGTTCACTCCTTTGGGATGGTTCTTACCCAGACTCCATGCTCGTGACTCACAACAAACCCTTGATTCTTGGTTGATCCAATCAAGTCTTGTCAATATCAATGGAACTTGGGTGTTGATAAGGTGTAAACCATAATCCACCAAAATGGATGATTGATCTTGACAATGACTTGATTTATCCCTTGACCTTTGTTTGTTTGAATTGTGTGTCATCCCTTATTTGTGATTACTGCATTCATGCATTCATGCGCATCATAACATTCATCACACAAAAATTTCAAGGAACTAAGGTGTTATTTGCAAATATTTTCAGACCATGGATTATGGACGAAGGAACACTAAGAAGTACGGTTTCAGATGTTCAGACTTGAAAGAGTTGAGGAAGCTGTCATCTTTTGTATTAGATCCCTTGGACTTCAAACAACGTCATGGGAAGCTTCTATCTGTTTTGTCTGCTGATGTAGTTGAAGGACTCTTGAGTGTATTGGTGCAGTTCTATGATCCTCTCTACCATTGCTTCACTTTTCCGGATTATCAGCTTGTGCCTACGTTAGAGGAGTATGCCCATCTTTTGGGAATACCTGTTTCTAACAAAGTGCCCTTTAGTGGATTAGAAGAGATTCCCATATCTCATCTTATTGTCGAAGCTCTTCACTTGAAGAAGTCTGAGATAGAGGCTCATTGGGTGAAGAAAGGAGGATTGTTTGGATTGCCTTCTGATTTCCTCATCAAGGAAGGTAATGCCTTTGCTTAAGCCGGTAGTATGGACACTTTTGAAGCTATCTTTGTGTTGCTCATCTATGGATTAGATTTTTTCCCTAACATTGACGGTTTTGTAGATGTTAACACCATTAGAATTTTCTTGATTGGGAATCCTGTGCCTACTCTGTTAGGTGATATGTACTTCTCTTTCCATCTAAGGAATTCTAAGGGTGGTGGAATGATTGTTTGTTGCATTCCTCTTCTGTACAAGTGGTTTATTTCGCACTTGCCTCAGACACCTGCTTTTGTGGAGAACAAATAATGTCTATGGTGGTCTCAGAGACTTATGTCTCTCACTAATGATGATATAGTTTGGTATGATCCTTCTTTGAGCAGTTTGGAGGTTATTGATAGTTGTAGTGAATTATCTAATGTGCCTCTCATTGGTACACAAGGAGGAATTAACTACAACCCTGCTTTGGCTCGTCTTCAACTTGGGTTCCCCTTGAGATACAAACTTAATAACACTTTGTTAGAAGGTCTTTTCTATCAAGAGGGTAAATATCCCCAACATATGAAGCAGAAGATTGTGCATGCTTGGCATAATGTGCATAGGAAAGGAAGATCTGAGCTTGGTCTGTGCAATTGTGTAGCTTTGGAAGCTTACACTCTTTGGGTGAGGAAGAGAGCTTTGGAGTTGAAGATGCCTTATCCTTGTGAAAGACCTATGTCTATGGTTGAGGTTGAGCCATTAACTCTCCCTAACCAAGAGGTAGAGGAGTTGGAAGACGTGCTCAACAAGATGAAACAAGAGAAGGATATGTGGAAACAGAGTTTCCATGCTTTGAGCCAAAAGCATAAGGAGTTGCAGCTTGAGTCTAAGGACAAAGATGCACTTATTGAGCTACTTGAAGACCGAGTGACAAAGAGACAGAGAGAGCCAGAGGTTTCATCTTACTTTAGTATGCCTCAGCCTTCCGTTGCTTGGAAGAAGATTGTTGATCAGCGTGTCCTTGAGAAGACTCAGATGAAGGCTTATTTCGAGATAGAGATCCAACACATCCGAAGCAAGTACATGCCTTAAGCCAGATCTTTTGACATTGTTGTTAGGGATCCTTAGGATGACTAGTCTCCTTTTTTCTTGTATTTTTCATTTGGTTTCTGAAATTGTACTCAGTGTAATCCTTCCAACTATATAAATAAAAGAGATTTTTATGGTCATATCAAATTGTTGCAATTATTATTGAATATATATATATATATATATATATATATATATATATATATATATATATATATTATTGAATATATATATATATATATATAATATATATATATATATGCAAATAATATAGTAAGTTCCTTGAAAATAAAAACAATCAAACATTACATTTCATGCATCATTTGCATAAGCAGGTTTCTCTTTCGCCAGATGTCTCATTGGTGTTTCTTTTGTGCTTCAGCCAAGCTGACTCATTGATACAATACTCGCGCCAATCACTCAAGAATCATGGAACATATTGAGCAAGAGAATAGAGACTTAAAAGAGGAGATTGCCCGCCTGACTGTCATGATGGAGTCAGTATTAGATGCTCAGAGTCAGTCTTCTCCAAGGCCTGCAACTCCTCCTCCTCAGAGGACAATTATTTCAGAGGTGTCTACCTCTACCATTCCCACAACTGCTGCTCACTTTGCACCCAACATGCCTGCCGGATTCTCGTGGGGAATGCCGCCAAACTTTGTGCCCGAAGATTTGCGCCTGCATTTGCTTCTATGCCAACATCTAGCTCGGTCATGTCTGTGTTGCCGCCTGTTGTGCATACCCTACCTCGTATCGAAGACACCATCTATCATTCCGAGCCGTCTGAGGGACCAGATGTGTACGAGAAGATGGATGAGAAGGAAGATCAATTTCTTGAGTTGCATAAGGAGTTGAAAACTTTGAGGGGTAAATACCTATTTGGGAAGAGTGTTGCGGAACTATGTCTGGTCCCAAATGTGAAGATTCCAGTGAAATTCAAAGTGCCTGACTTTGAAAAATACAAGGGGAACACATGTCCACTCAGTAATTTGGTGATGTATGCCATAAAGATGTCTACTCAAGACAGTTTGACCGGTGTTGCGCTGAGATGGTACATGGGGTTGGATAGTGCTAGCATCCGCAACTTCAACGATTTGGGTGAGGCATTTGTGAAGCATTACAAATATAACATTGATATGGCTCCCAACAGAGATCAGTTGAGGTCGTTGTCTCAGAAAGACAAAGAGACATTCAAGGAGTATGCGTAGAGGTGGAGAGAACTTGCTGGTTAGATTACCCCTCCTTTAGAAGAAAAGGAGATGACCAAGATTTTATTAAAGACCCTGAGCTCATGTTATTATGAGCGGATGATTGCCAGTTCCCCCAATGATTTTATCAAAATGGTAAACATGGGGATGAGGCTAGAAGAAGGTGTCCGAGAGGGACAATTATCTAAGGAGGAAGCGTCATCCAGCAAGAGGTATGGTAATAGTTTTAGCAAGAAGAAGGACAGTGAAGCTAATGCAGTTTCTGTTGGGGGCAAAAGAGGCCTCAGATTAGAAGAAATCAACCACCCCGTCAACATCATCATCAAGTATCTTCAGTTATTCCTATGTTTTCTGCAAATCAATCAGTACCAGTTCAACAACAACAACCTCAACAACGAACAAACACCTACAACAACAGTAATACTAATAACCATCAGCAATAAAATTTGAAGAGGAAGAAGGTCTCTTTCGACCCTATTCCTAAGAAATATGCAGAATTATATCCCTCTTTGGTTCTCAAGAACCTGTTACAACAAAGGAATCCTCCGCAAATCCCTGAACCACTTCCATGGTGGTACAAACCGAAACTCCGCTGTGCCTTTCACCAAGGAGCTCCCGGTCATGATATCGAGAACTGCTACCCTCAAAAGTATGAAGTCCAGAAGCTGGTTAAAAGTGGAATGGTGTCCTTTGAGGATCGTGCGCTGAACGTCAAAGCGAACCCACTACCTGCCCATAGGAATTCTTCTGTTAATATGGTGGACGGTTGTCTAGGCGAGTTCAAGGTATTCGACGTCCGTTTCATAAGAAGATCCTTGGTAAGGATGCACAAGGATATCTGTTTGGTAAGCGATTGTGAGCATGACCATGATGGTTGTGCAATCTGCAGTGTCAATCCTAGAGGTTGTATGATTGTGAAGAGAGAAATCCAGCGGTTGATGGATGAAGGCTTGATTCAGATTGTTCAGTCCTATCACATAGGTGACGATATAAATGTTATTATACCAGTTTTCAAGACTCCTGAAAGAGTGGTTATTCAGTATGATAGCAGCAATAATAACAGTGTCAACAAGAGATCGGTATCGACGTTGGTTATACGGTTAGCGGGTCCAGTCCCGTATGCATCCGATAAAGCTGTTCCTTATCAGTATAATGTGACTATGTTTGAAGATGGTCAAGAGGTTCCGTTACCTACAACCAGTTCTGTTGTAAGCATTGTTGATGTTACTAAGGTGACTCGTAGTGGTCGTGTGTTTGGGTCGGTGTTCCCAAAGAACGTAGAAGATTCGACTGTCGGTAAGAAGGTAGAAGATTCCTCCGACATTGTTGAACGTCATTTCCTCTCCATGGCCCTTCTCCATGTGGGGAATTGATGTGATTGGCATGATTGAGCCCAAAGATTCAAACGAACATCGTTTCATTTTGGTGTATCTAGAATCAGATCATATGTCGTTATGGTGTGCCGAGTAAGATCATTACTGATAATGGATCGAACTTGAAGATTGCACATTATAATTCTTCTCCCTATAGACCTAAGATGAATGGGGCTGTTGAAGTTGGGAACAAAAACATCAAGAAAATCATGTAGAAGATGGTTGTAACATATAAGGATTGGCATGAGATGCTCCCCTTTGCTTTGCATGGATATCGTACATCCATCCGCACTTCAACAGGGGCAACTCCTTTCTCTCTTGTTTATGGCATGGAGGTTATGCTCCCGGTAGAGGTTGAGATCCCATCATTGCGTGTCTTTATGGAAGCCAAGTTGACTGAGGTTGAATGGTGTCAGACCATATTCAAAATTTGATTGAAGAGAAGAGGTTAACTGCCATGTGTCATGGTCAGTTGTATCAGCAGAGAATGAAGAAAGCTTTTGATAAGAAGGACATACCTTGTGTATTCAGAGAAGGTGGCCTTGTGCTCAAGAAGATTATATCTTTCAAACCAGATTCTAGGGGAAAATGTACTCCTAATTATGAAGGCCCATATGTTGTTAAGAGAGCCTTTTCGGGCGGTGCTTTGATTCTTACAACTATGGATGGTGAAGAATTCACTCATCTTGTGAAGGCAGATGCAGTCAAGAAATAATTCTCCTAAAAAGAAAAGAACAACTCGCTAAGTTGAAAACTCGAAAGGGCGACTTAGGCAAAAAAAGAGCGTCTCGGTGGATTGAAAACCCGAAAGGGCAATCCAGGCAAAAATTTGAGACATAAAACAGAAAAAAATTATCCCGATAAATTGAGTACTCCATCTTGAGTAAATTTATGCAAAAATTAGGGACTCTGGCAAGTAACTGCATCCTGCTGATCTTCAGTTTTGGAGATGTTCTTGAGCACAATGGTCAGTCTTGATTCATCATCCCCAGTAGCAGCCAAGAGCATAGTGGATATTAAGAGTTGGTGGAAGGATTAGAGATCATTGTATTCAATGTAACCCTTTTCCATGTAAATTACCATTTTCATCTTTGTAAAGATCTATGGAGTCTTGTCATTTATAGACTACCGTTCCATTAAATAAAGTTGAACTTTTATCCAATTGTTTCTACTCTTATTTATTTCAGCTCAAATAGTTTTAAATTTTATTATGATCATTTTTTGAAAATTAATTTTTAAATCAAAATCATTTTTCTTAAGCATATAAAAGCATGAATTTTTAAACAAACGATTTCATTTAAAGGGAATATCAACATTGGTTCGAAAGCAGTAAGCCCTAAGTCTGGAGCATTATTGGTTCTCCCCAAGCAGTAAGCGTAATTTCTCTAGACGATTATTATTCTCCATTTCCCTAGTGAAGACGTCAGCTGAGTTGGTTCATTGATCACCTGTGGAGTTTAGTATTTATTCCCCAGCCGATCTTATATTTGGTTTCTAACAGAACTTCGGTTTCCTCACCAATCGCCATCAGATTCGCTCCCAGTCAGAGTTTTCTTTTGGTTTCTGAGCAGCTATTTGTGTTTATCCCCTGCACAGTTATTGATCAGTCACCATTTGCATTAAGTTTTCGTTACTGATCCGACAAGAAACCAAGGCTTTTGAAACACTGTGCAAGCATTTTTTATACTTTTCGAGTCAATTTTACTTCCGGTATTATATTTAAGCATTTCCAGTCATTGTTACATTTTAATTCTATTTTCGTGATTCTATGCTTGGGATAGCTGTGTTTTTGTCCGACACGTCCAGGTAGAAGAACCACGGAACTCAGAACGAGACAATGCGAGATTCCGGCAAGCAAAGGAGCAGAAAACCCCGGTACAGGAGGCCTGACACGACCACTCGTGTCAGCTGACACGGGCAATGTCAGGCAAAGGAGGGCGTGGTGTAAAAGACAGTGGCCTGACACGACCACCCGTGTAAGCTGACACGAGCCGTGTCAAGCATCATCCCCAACCGTGTCACCCATGCCAGGGGCGTGCCAACTGGGACAGTAGGCTGAACGGCCACTTGTGTCAGCTAACATGGGTCGTGTCAGCCCAAGCCAAAAATTTTAGTTTTCTTAGGCTTTTGTTCGTCGGGCTTTTTTAGAGATATTTTTGGACATGTCCAACTGCTGCTTGAAATTTTCACTATAAAAGAGGACCTTCTGCCTAAGTAAAACTCATCTTGGAACAAGGAAAAACACAGTATTGTCAAGCAATCAAGTATTACAGAGTGCGAGGAGTTCGGAGAGTTGAAGGTTTTCATGAGCGGAAGCGATTGAAGATCGAAGTCATCCAAATACTTGTAATGTGTAATTTTTATCTTGCATTTGTTTTGAACAATATGAGTAGCTAAACCCCCAATGCTAGAGGGATGTCCCTGATTTAGATTTGTAACAAATTTGAGTTTGCATTTGCATTTATAATATTATTTTTACGGTAGCGTTTTGATGTGTTTATTGCTTTCTCTTTTGGACCAATCGAGATTGACTTGTGGTTATCAATTAGGTTGGACCGCCATTGATAAGGTTTTCATAAGGTTACTCTACAATAGATATCACCTAGGACTAGGGATACCATGTATGAACCAGAGTATTCTTGATATTATAAAACTTAGCTTCACCCTAATTGGCTATGGACATAGAAATTAGGGTAGATTGATTAAAGGTTTTCTCACCAAGGACTTGGGAGAAAATACCCTTAAGAACTGGTAGTAATTGATATTTGTTGATGTAATAGTGACTCAGAGTTGTTACAGGGATAAATCATACACCTTCCCTGGCATTATTCCTTTTTCCCTGTAAACCTTTATTTTCATCCTTATTTGCTTTTACCTTTAATCTTACACCTAAAAACCAAATTAATACTTTTTGTTTAATTGAATGATCAATATTGAGTTGCAGTCCTTGAGATCGACATTCGGGGAATTTCCCCATTATTACTGTAAAAGGAAAAATAGTACACTTGCTATTTTCCCGATTAAGTTTTTGGCGCCGTTGCCGGGGACTGCCAAAATATAGAATTTAATTTTAAATTCAATTAAAATTTTGTTGCTCTGCAATAAAATTATTTTTCTGTCATTTATAGTTCACTAATTTGTGTATGCGAGGAGAACCCTCAGCTGAATTTCTTTTTGACATAGAGATCGAGAGAACCCTTCACCGAAGACGCAGAAATCAAAGAGTGGACTCCAAAGAAGAAAGTATCTCTAATCACTCAGAAGTCAAAGAACCTATGGTTTAAGTTCCTCCAATCCCACCTCATCCACCTCCGGAAAGACTCCTGGGTGACTATGGAGGTGCAAACTCACCGGGTGGTCGATTGACCATTGTCAACCAACCAGTGAATGTGACGAATTTTCAATTACATCCTAGCACAATCAATCATCTGGAAAGAAAACCTTTCACCAGAAAGGTTAACGAAGATGCCAACAAACACCTGCAAAGATTTCAGACCTTGAGCACCACACTGAAAATTGATGGTCATACTGATGAAGCAAAAAAATTAAGAATACTCTCGTTCACTTTAGCTAAAGATGCGGAAGAGTGGTTCTATTCTCTTCCTGCCGGCAGTATCACATCATGGGAAGAGATAGAAACTGCATTTTTAAATGAGTACTTTCCAGCATTACTATTCCTGAGAAAAAGGTATGAATTTCTTAATTTCAAATAGAAGGATGGTGAATCATTGGTAGACGCATACAAAAGATTCAAAAGGGTCTTAGTAGCGTGTCCAACTCACAATATGGATCAGACCGAACAAATGCAGATGTTCGTTAATGGGCTGAAAATAAAAACAAAGTAGTTGATTGATACAGCAGTCGGTGGCTCAACAAATTTCTCAACAGCCACTGGTATTAAGAGGATTATTGAAGTAATAGCTACTAATTAGCATCTAGAATTATATGACAGATGTACTAGTCATCCAGAGGGGGTGATTGATATAAAATTAGAAACAAATAAAATCCGTCTGGAAGACACAGTTGCTGCCGAAGTAGACAAGAGGTTGAAAGCTATGAATATAGGTACTCAACAGATAGCGCAGGTCCAGCCAGCTCAGGCTAGCACTTGTGAAATATGTAATGGACCTCATCACACGGTCTATTTCTTTTCTACTCCACAACAAATTGAAGAGATCAAATTCTTAAAGCAGAATAATCCCTACTCTAACACTTACAACCCAGGTTGGAAGAATCATCCAAATTTCTCCTGGAAAGATCAAAGAGGGAATGTTCCTCAACAAGGTACAGGGCAATATCAGACTCAATATCAACAACAGTAGCAACAACAGGCACCTAAAAAGGTTGAATAGGAAATCGCCATTGAAAAATTAGCAACCAACAACATGCAGTTTCAAGAGGAAACCAGGACTAATCAGAAAAACACAACGGCCTCCATTAAAAATCTCGAAGTCCAAATGGGTCAGATAGCACAACATTTAGCTTCAAATTCTCAAGCCCCGGGCACCCTACCTAGTGGTACGGTAACAAATCCGCGGGAACATAACACTGTTAACGCTATCGTAACCTGAAGTGGAAAGTCAGCGGAGGAAAACAGTGCTGAAAAAGATGGATTGTTAGAAGTGGATTTAGAAATCAAGGAAACCAAGGACCAAGATGAAGAAGTGATACTACCACCTGTCAAGGAGAAAGAGAAGGTTTCAAAACCAGTCATCAAACTCCCTTACCCTCCAAGACAGAAAAAGAAAGATCAACATGAGAAAAAATTTGAGAGGTTCCTGGAAATGTTCAAAAAATTGGAAATAAACATCCCTTTTTATGAGGCATTAGAACAAATGACAATATATGCCAATTTCATGAAAGACATCATCTCCAAGAAGCGTTCCACTGATAGAGACCCAATCATCCTAACTGAAACATGCAGTGCCATTCTCCAAGGCATGAGAATCCCAATGAAAAAGAAAGACAGAGGATCGGTTACTATTCCATGCACTATTGGTGATAGAAAATTCAAGAAGGCTCTGATTGACTTAGGAGCGAGTGTAAGCTTGATGCCACTATCCATATATAAAAAATTAGGCATCGACACTATTGAAGATACTCGAATGACACTTCAGTTTGTAAATCACTCTGTGAGGCAACCCTATGGGATTGTGGAAGATGTTCTTGTAAAAATTGACAAGTTTGTCTTCCCATTTGACTTCGTCATTCTGGAAATACCTGAAGATGAGGAAATTCATCTCATATTAGGCAGACCTTTCTTAGAAACGGGACAGTGTATGATAGACATCGAGGAAGGAACTATGACCCTCAAAGTCTATGATGAAGAGTTAAAAATAGATGTGAGGAACACAATTCAATACAAATATGACATTGGCACGAGCCACACTATAGAGATAATAAATCAAGTAATTGCTCAAGAAAATGAAAGGCATAGACCTCAGTCATCACTAGAAAGGGTCTTAAGTCTATCAATTTTTGAAAGTGATGAAGATGAAGGAGAGTCTGAGGTGCTTGCTATGATGGAAAAAACAACTTGAATGGATTAGATCTAGACCACACCGGTGGGAAGATTTAAGACCACCACCCCTATCAGATGTCACTGAAGAACCAAAAACGGGTGTAAATCTGAAGCAGTTACCAACAAATCTGAAGTATGTATTTCTGGACACTAAAAAGAAATGTCCAACTATTATCAATACCAGTCTACAAAGTGTCCAAGAAGAAGAACTCATTCAAGTGCTAAAAAAATACAAAGGTGCGATCGGATGGGAAATTGAGGACTTAAAAGGTATAAGCTCAACTGTTTGCATGCACAAAATCTTAATGGAAGATGATCACAAACCAGTGGTACAACGACAGCGAAGACTTAACCCAGCCATGAAAGAAGTGGTACGCAAAGAAGTTGTAAAATTGTTAGATGCAGGCTTAATTTATCCTATTTTTGATAGTTCTTGGGTAAGTCAAGTCCATGTGGTACCAAAAAAAGGGGGCACGACGGTAATTAAAAATGAGAAGAATGAGTTGATCCCAACCCGAATTGTTACAGATTGGAGGGTGTGCATAGATTACAGAAGACTAAATGTGGCAACACGAAAGGACCACTTCCCATTACCATTCATTGATCAAATGTTGGAAAGGTTAGCTGGACACGATTACTATTGTTTCCTAGATGGGTACTCGGGATACAACCAGATTGCGGTTTCCCCTGAGGATCAAGAGAAGACTGCATTCACATGCCCCTATGGTATTTTCGCTTATAGACGAATTCCATTTGGGTTGTGCAATGGACCAGCCACTTTTCAAAGGTGTATGACATCAATTTTTGCTAACATGCTCGAAAAGCATATGGAAGTATTTATGGATGACTTTTCCGAATTCGGTTCTTCATTTGATAATTGTTCAACTAACTTGTCACTTGTGTTAGAAAGATGCCAGCAAACAAATTTGATCCTGAAATGGAAAAACTTTCACTTCATGGTACATGAAGGAATAGTCTTGGGACACAAGATCTCCAACCAAGTTATCGAAGTGGACATAGCAAAAGTGGAGGTAATAGCAAATTTACCACCTCCGGTAAATGAAAAAGGCATCTGAAGCTTCTTAGGACATGCGGGGTTCTACTGTAGGTTCATAAGAGATTTCTCCAAGATCGCAAAATCACTAACTAGTCTACTGGTGAAGGATACACCATTCCTATTTGACAAGGAGTGCAGGCAAGCCTTCAAGACCTTGAAGAAGGAACTTGTGTCAGCCCCCATAGTTATTTCCCCCGATTGGTTTGTTCCTTTTAAGATAATGTGCGATGCTAGTGATAATGCAGTAGGGACAGTACTAGGGCAACGCAAGGAGAAGCTCTTGCATGTGATTTATTATGCAAGCCACGTATTGAACCCTGCTCAAATGAACTATGCGACCACTGAAAAAGAACTCCTGGCGGTTGTGTACGCGTTTGATAAGTTCAGATCCTATTTGTTAGGATCAAAGGTAATTGTGTATACTGACCATGCTGCTTTAAAATATCTTTTTGCCAAACAGGAATCAAAGCCAAGGCTGCTGCAATGGATCCTACTACTACAAGAATTCGACCTGGAAATCAGAGACAAAAAGGATAGTGAAAACACTGTTGCTGATCACTTGTCTCGGATGAATCCGATTCAAAAAACAGAAGAAACACACCCCATCAGAGATGAGTTCACCGACGAACATATCCTAGTCGTTACGCATATCCCATGGTTCGTTGATTACGCGAACTTTGTGGTAGGTGGACTAATACCTGATGACTTTGACTCTAAGAGAAGAAAAAAGTTTTAGCATGATTGCAGGTTTTATGTGTGGGGCGATCCATTCCTTTACAAAAAGGGATTAGATGGTCTGGTCATGAGATGTGTTCCAGAGGAAGAGCAAAGGGACATCCTAAACGCCTGTCACAACTCAAAATATGGATGACATTTTTGCGGCGATAGAACCGCAGCCAAAGTCCTCCAGTCTGGATTGTACTGGCCTACACTGTTCAAAGATGCACAAGAAGTGGTAAAAGAGTGTGACATATGTCAGAGAACAGGAAACATATCCAAGAGAAATCAGATGCCTCGGAATTCCATGTTAGAGGTAGAACTGTTCGATGTGTGGGGAATAGATTTTATGGGACCCTTCCCACCATCCTTTGGAAAGCAATACATTCTGGTCGCGGTTGACTATGTGTCGAAATAGGTGGAAGCAATAGCACTGCCCACGAATGACGCGGAAGTGCTAATAAATTTCCTCAAGAATTGTATCTTTGCACGGTTTGGGGTACCAAGAGCACTGATTAGTGACAAAGGTACCCACTTCCTCAACAAGCTGATGGAGAACCTGTTGAGGAAATACAATGTCAAGCATCGAATCGCCACAGCGTACCACCCCCAGACTAGTGGACAGGTTGAGGTATAAAATCGACAGATCAAGCCAATCTTAGAAAAGACCGTTAGCGCCTCAAGAAAAGATTGGTCAATCGAGCTAGATGATGCACTATGGGCATACCGAACAACATTCAAAACCCCAATAGGTATGTCCCCGTATCAATTGGTCTATGGTAAAGCCTGTCATCTACCGCTCGAACTTGAGCACAGGGCATTCTAGGCTACCAAATTCCTCAACTATGATCTTTCCAAAGCGAGTAAATTTCGGATCCTTCAATTACAAGAGCAGGAAGAATTTAGAAAAAGAACTTCAGAAAGGACAACTGGTCATATTATTTAATTCAAGGTTGAAACTATTCCCAAGGAAACTAAGGTCAAGATGGTCGGGACCCTTTGTGATACAAAAAGTATTTCTGTATGGAGTCGTTGAACTAAGAAATCCCGCAAACTGAGACACGTTCAAGGTGAATGGGCAGAGAGTCAAACCGTACCTACAAGACCAGGAGGGTGGTCAAATAGACAAAATTCGTCTCACCTAAACAGACGGAGAACCGTCAAGCCATGTGACGTTAAATGAAGCGCTTCGTGGGAGGCAACCTACGCATTTTAAACTTAATCAGTTATGTGTGTTTGTAGGTTTACACATGAGCTCTACAAGGAGGGAACATCACGTCAACAAATGTCTAAGTCATGAAAAAGAATAATCAGCATGGCCAGAGTACCGGAGGTTGAAAAGGAGAAAAAGCCAAAAAAAAACGGCCAAAAGGGCAGCCTGACACGGCCACCCGTGTCAGCTGACACGGGCCGTGTCAGGAGGGTGCAATTTCAGGCTAAAAAGTAGAAAAACAGTGGCCTAACACGGCCACCCGTGTCAGCTGACACGGGGCGTGTCAGGAACATTGAAAGTGAATGAGAAGTTTTATTATCAACAGTAGCCTGACACGGACGGCCATGTCAGATGACACGACTGATGTCAGGAGCACTAAAGGTAATGTCCAAAACATGGTGATGGATAATAGCCTGACACAGCCACCCGTGTCAGTTGACATGGCTGTGTCAGGCAGGCGAAAAATTTGAATTTTTTTTAAAATCCTAATTTTTCAGTGGGACCCACACATTTAATCTACCATTAACCACATTTTTCCCCATTCACCTTATCATTATCATATTTTTATTACAATATTATCTTTCTCTCTCATCATTCTTACTCTCCTTCTCTCCAAACCTTACAAACTCCATTAAACCTCACAAATCCCATTACCTAAAACCTTCCATAACCAACACATCCACTCTCCTATCGCAAAAACACCCTTCACAAATATTACTCCACTCGACATCCCCGTTCTAACCACGGTTTCATAATTTCCTAACTCCACATTTCAAATAACTTTTATTTTTGCAGGTCCAAAATGCCCCCGAGGAGAATTCTCACCGGAAAGCAACAACTTGTGGAGATGGTGAAGTCACGGAAGAGACCAAGCCGGAATCCAAATCCACACAACATTGTGTTTGACAATCCGGAACAAGAAAAGAGGTATCAAATCCACCAGAAGCGAAAGCTCACGCTGACAAGGTACATGTGTGAGCATACTCTAAACACACTAGGGCTCAAAATGGAGGTATACCGGATATTCCATGTTTTAGGAATGCTAGAGGTCATGAGCTTGGAAGCACCGACATACGAGTGCATCACGCTCAAATTCCTCAGCACGTTGGAATTCCAGCTCGAAAAGAGGTGGATAGACACGACCAGGTATTATTTCAGTAGTTTGCGTTTCCACTTGTTTAATAATTATCATGAATTGTCGGTTGAGGAATTGGCAGGGATACTCCGACTCCTTCTGTACGGACCAGGAGCGGTCCCAGATGGGTTCTCGCCTAAGGATTTCTAGATTTCCATCATCGAGAGGACGGATTACACCTCCAAAGGTGCTAAGGCCTCGGGCATCCAGAATCCATGTTTCAGGTATGCTCATAAGGGTTTGGCCTACACCCTGTTTGGAAGAGGCGATAGCATAGGGGTAGCTACTGAAAGAGAGCTAATCTTTATGTACTCGATGGCACAAAATAAATCCATCAATGTAGTTGCCTTTGTAGCGGACTATCTGGGCAGAGTTGGCCGAGCCGACTCCGGAAGCATCTCCGTAGGTGGCATGATCACCCAAATCGCTGAGCATTTCGGGTATCAAGCTGTTTTACTCAAGACACGCTAATTGTAGGTAAGACCAAAATTGACATGTCTGCTCTAATCTCACAAGGTACGATTGATGTTGCCCCTACTTACTATTCTATGCTTATCCATAAGAGGTTTATTATAGCTCTGTCGGATCCTGACAGAGTTGCTATTACTGATTGTGCAAATTGGTTGTCTGTGAGCGCTGACCCCGACGCAGAGGAAGGCCACGACACTGACTATTTTACTACAGGTGATCAGTTTATAGATGACCAGGTGGAGCGCACGGAGGCAGAAGAAGAAGAACCTCAAGCACCTCAGGAGCAGTTTGTACCAACATATCAGGAACCTACCCAGGAGGAGGCAGGTTCATCTTCCTGGTCCACTGACCAATGGACCTGGGTACAAACCAAAATAGGTGACTGAATCACGGAACAACAACGGCAAGGCATTGAGCAAGCCCGTCAGGGGTCAATGTTGGATGAGATGAGCAGCATGATACGACAGTTGATGATGCATTTCCCACAACCACCTCCTCAGTAGGATATTATGAGTGTCCTCCTTCGCTCTTGTTCGCAAACATTGATGCCAATGTTGAGTTCAAGTGTGGGGGAGATTTTATGTCATTTATTGTTATATTCAGTATTTTGTTACTTTATCTCAGTATTGTGTTATTTTACTTTTGTGCATTCTAGATTTGGTTTTTCTGTATGAAGGTACATTATGCTGCGAGTGTTTTAAGTCGGTGGTGATATGTTGGAAATAGTAATGATCACGATTGGGAGTGGATGAAAGGATCACGCTATTTACCATTGCTACTGTGAAGGATCTCCCCAGGAAGTTGACACTACTGAAAGTAAGATTGGACACAACGTATACAACTTAACCAACATAAGTGTCATGTACATTCTGAAGTAAGGAAGAAGTTGAACCACGCTAAAGAGTACTGTGGATACTGTCAAAGCTTAACCAAACAGGGTGAGTCATAAAAAGCCAAACATATTTGATCATCATGAGCGATATTCAGGTTTGTCTTTATCACTCTAAATTTGCATAGGTTCTCTGGGACTGTCACTGCATGATACACACACTTTGGCACGTTGTTTGAAATTAACCCCGAGCCTTTCTATCCATCCTAAATAATTATATCCCTTGTTAACCCCATTTGAGCCTGTATCCATTTGTTTGTGTAAACCCCATAAATGTACCCCTTGGCCAAAACACTTCCTTACCCTATTCAGAGTTATGTTAATACATTTAAACTGTGTTGAAAAGCTAAGTTTGGGGTAAAAACCCAAGAGATCCCAAAGCCCAAGAAAGTGCAAAAATGAAAGAAAAAAAAAGAAAATAGGAAATCATCGAGAGAAATGAAAAAAGAAAAAATTAATAACTCGAAGATTCAAAAGAAGCACGAAAAAGGGCACTCGGTGAAAAAAATAGAAAAAATAGAAACCGATCAAAAAAGAAACAAAAGAAACAAACACAGTAGGTAACATCGACTCTGAACCAAAAAACCACTTGTTTCCCGTTTTTGTTTGAATATCCACACCCTAACCCAAGCCAAGTTACAACACAAAAGATCTCAAAAGTGTGTGTGTCGTGTGTATGTGATATGAAAAGAGAGACTATTCAAACTTGTGAGTTGATATTTCATATTCTGAATTATGAGTGAAAACACTTAACCCCGAGAGAATTGGTGAGAATGTGATTTAAGCTGACAGGTGAAACGGTTCTTTGAAGTGGAAGTGCGATTGAAAATCTACAACGAAAAAGCAGGACTTATGGAAGGAAGAGGGAAGACGTTAGCGAATGATCTCAGCAGTGTTAGGAAACATAAAGAATTCCGGGGAGTGACACACAGTGTTGTCTGAAACATTACTTGCGGACAAGAATTGAGCTAAATTTATGGTTGTGATCAGTCACCATTTGCATTAAGTTTTTGTTACTGATCCGATAAGAAACTGAGGGTTTTGAAACACTGTACAAGCATTTTTCATACTTTTCGAGTCAATTTTACTTCTAGTATTATATTAAAGCATTTCTAGTCATTGTTATATTTTAATTCTACTTTCGTGAGTCTATGCGTGGGATAGCTGTGTTTTTGTCCGACGGGTCCAGGTAGAAGAACCAGGGAACTCATAACGAGACAATGCGATACTCCGGCAAGCAAAGGAGCAGAAAACCCCGGTACAGGAGGCCTGACACGGCCACTCGTGTCAGCTGACATGAGTCGTGTCAGGCAAAGGAGGGCGTGGTGTAGAAGACAGTGGCCTGACACGGCCACCCGTGTCAGTTGACATGGGCCGTGTCAGGCATCATCCCCAACCTTGTCACCCATGCCAGGGGCGTGTCAGCTAGGACAGTAGGCTGACACGGCCACCTGTGTCAGCCCAAGCCCAAAATTTTAGTTTTCTCGACATTTTGTTCATCGAGCTTTTTCAGAGATATTTTTGGACATGTCCAACTGCTGCTTGGAATTTTCACTATAAAAGAGGACCTTCTTCCTAAGGAAAAATCATCATGGAACAAGGCAAAACACAGTATTCTCCAACAATCAAGTATTACAGAGAGCGAAGAGTTCGGAGAGTTGAAGGTTTTCATGAGAGGAAGCGATTGAAGATCAAAGTCATCCAAATACTTGTAATGTGTAATTTTTATCTTGCATTTATTTTGAACAATATGAGTAGCTAAACCCCCCAATGCTAGGGGGTGTCCCTAATTTAGAGTTGTAACGAATTTGAGTTTACATTTGCATTTATAATATTATTTTAACGGTAACCTTTTGATGTGTTTATTGCTTTCTCTTTCGGACCAATCGAGATTGATTTGTGGTTATCAATTAGGTTAGACCGACATTGATAAGGTTTTCATAAGGTTACTCTATAGCAGATATCTCCTAGGACTAGGGATACCCTGTATGAACCAGAGTATTCTTGATATTATAAAGCTTAACTTCACCCTAATTGGCTATGGACTTAGAAATTAGGATAGATTGATTAAAGGTTTTCTCACCAAGGACTTGGGAGAAAATAAGAACTGTTAGTAATTGAGATTTGTTGATGCAATAGTGACTCAGAGTTGTTACAGGGATAAATCATACACCTTCCCTGGCATTGTTCCTTTTTCCTTGTAAACCTTTATTTTCATCCTTATTTGCTTTTACCTTTATTCTTACACCTAAAAACCAAATTAACACTTTTTGTTTAATTGAATGATAATTTAAACTCAATATTGACTTGCAGTCCTTGAGATCGACATTCGGGGAATTTCCCCATTATTACTATAAAAGGCAAAATAGTCTACTTGCTATTTTCCCGATCAGTTATCTCCCCTTTGATATGATGTTGACCTAAAATTCCCCCTAGGCTTGATAACAGTTTTCCTCAGCAGATCTCCTCCTTCCCCAGCTAGGTTTGAGCCTTTGGGAAGTTGATATCTCTTTTCTCCAGTAGTTGTCTCCCTCTTTTGTGGATTGACCGAGAGTTGTATCGATGATTTAAATCTGCGATATTTTTGTATCCTTTGCGATTGTTTTGTCAGCATAATCATCATTTATACATATACATATTCATATACACTCATATAATTTCATTATTGCATCATCACACTTGTTGATTCATTCTCGTGATTTTTAATTCTCTGTTATGGTGGTGCTTTATCCCCATGCAAGATTGGTGTCTATCCTCCGTCAATTGTAGAGTGTCAGCCCCCTAAGCAGAAAGACTTTAACCTTTCTCCTTTCCCCACTGAGTTATTTCCTCGTGGATGATGATTTGTTTCAGTTCCCTCCTCAGTTGTTTATCTGGATGGAACCACTCCCCTTGAGCTATGTCCTCATCGGGTTGAGTCTTGATTGACCTTTTCTTTCTAGATCTTACCTAGATAGATGGTTTGGGTCCGCTAAGAGTCTATTACCCAGTAATTGGTAATATTCTTCTTAGTTTTCAGTTTGTTACTTCTTTCCCAATACCCGACAAAAGTAACTTTTTTCTCCCTAGTGTATTCATCTTCATGTTTCCCCAGGAAGTATATCCTTGATATGTTCATCCTAACCGATGACAGATAGTTTCTTCCCTTGCTTTGAGTCTATCCTTGATATGTTCATCTTAATCGATGACGGATATTCTCATCTTTGGTATTCTACCCAGTAAAAAGGTAGTTGTAATCCCTAAATTTATTCCCTAGAGAGTTAATCCTTGATATGTTCATCCTAACCGATGACGGATTTTCTTCTCTTTGCGGTCTTCTGTCCAGTAACTGTTAGTTGTAAATCCTGCTTTTCTCCCCTTTGCAGAGCTTATGCTTAATATGTTCATTTTAATCGGTGACGGATATCCTCTTTGTGGTATTCTATCTAGTAACTGATATATGTAATCCCTATTATTTCTCTCCTCGGAGTCTATCCTTGATATGTTCATCCTAATATTCTCTTTTTTGGTATTCTATCCAGCATTCGATAGATGTGATTCCTACTTTTTGTTGAGGTAGTTTATTCTTGATATTTTCATCCTAACCAATGACGAATATCCTCATTAGCATTTCCAGGCAAGTGTATCCTTGATATGTTCATCCTAACCAATGATGAATTTTCTTCCCTTTGAGTCTATCCTTGATATGTTCACTTTAACCAGTGACGGATATTCTCTCTTTTTGGTCTCCTGCCCAACATCTGGTAGTTGTAAATCCTATTTTTCGGCTTTTCCTCAACAAGGCTATTCTTACCCAGTAACTGGTAATGAATGCACTTCCTAGCGACCCTTAGTGAGTCATCCTTGATATGTTTACCCTAACCAGTAATGGGTGTCTTTTCTGTCAGAATTTTATTATCTCCTTTACCCAGTAGCAGGTAGTGGATAATAAATTTCTGCTCCTCCTGTGATGAAGTCTATTTCTTTCCCAGTTGGGTTAAGTGCGTATTTCCTTGGTGAAATCGCTTTTCCTGCATGATTCGAGTATTTCAGTTTTATTCTGATCTACCTGTTTCCCCTACAGGCGTCTTTTGTTTCTCCAGCCGAGTCTTTCCATTTTCACGGAATTCCTCTAGTCTTCCAACAGTTTTTAAGTTGTAGTCTGGCCTATGCACAACCTCTTTTATCCTCTCAAAGTCTCTGTCTCCCTAGTGAGCTTTTCCTTATGGAATGCATCAGGCTCTTGTGGACCTTCGGTCTCTCTGGCTTCTTTTCCTCTGTGGTAATATTTCCCCATAAAAATTTGCTTTTACATCCATATCATATGCATCATGAGGTTTCTTAGGGACCAAAATTTATTTCTATATGTTGTTATTTAAGCCCATTCTACTAAGTCGATACGAATATTTTAACCTTCACCTCCTCAGTTAGAATATGCTTAAATAGGGGAAGCTGTAAGACCCTAAATTTGACCCTAAGATCCCTCATGCAATCTCATCATATGCATTAGCATTGGGATCATACCTTGGCATTCTCCTTACCCCTCTTTCATTAGTTTTGTTTTGGGAGAGATCACCAAGCACCATTGTGATTGTATCATACTTGTATATTATCATTTTACTAACCAAAATACCAAAAACGTTTCTTTGCATTTGCCTAACTCTTTTGTAGGTAGGGCATGATCACCTTTGATCTATCAAGTTCACATCTAGGGTTTACGACCCTCTTTGCTTAGATCACAACTAAGGAAGGACCCACAATGGCTCTAAGCATCATATATGAGTCCCAATGATCTCTACATGTTATTTTCATCAAGCATTCTTCAAGAGTTTGGAGTTGGTTTGCCTTGGAAACCCTAGTTCACCTGGGTATCTTGAGTAACTTCTTCAACAAGCTTCTTCATCAATTGATCAAATTTCTCAAGGGACACTTCAAAATTCATCATCTTATGCATATATGATCTACCAAGAGCCTAAAAAGTCAAGAGAATTGCAAGTTAGCAAGTTGGTTGATGGTGGTTGACCAAATGAATTTATCTGATCAAAACTGGGTCTCCCTAGACCATATCTCCTACACTTTTCATCATATGAAAATGATTCCAAGATCAAAGTTACTCTAAATGACATTCCAAACAACTTTCATGTTGAAGTCTAGAGCTAATTTTGCTTTAAAATTAATTTTCTATGTTGAAACATTATAGGTCATTTTGTCTAAACCCTAATTTGAAAGTCAACTTTCCAAGGTCATAACTTGCTCAATTTTTATGAGATGAAAGATTTACAAGTTTCACAATCAAATTCAAGATGTCTAATTCAACTTTGATGTTTGGATTAAGAGCTAAATCAACTTTTATGAACATGTGATATGAGGATACATTATAGGTCATTTTGGACCAATACCATTGCACAAGTGATTTTCCTCAACTTCAAAAATGCATAACTCACTCATTATAAAGGTCTTGGAAAGAGTTACAACTTTGATGAAGTCAATTTTCTCATTTGGAGCTCACGTAAAAAGTTAAGCAAGGTGGAATAATTGAATATGTGACTTGACACTTAGAAAATATTTTAACATGTTGAAAATTCCAAACTTACACCTCAAAATGCATCATGATACAAGTTCCAAATGGAAAAGTGTTCAACATAAGAGTTTTTCCTCTTGATCTAAGCTTTCCAAAGAGTCCTAATTCATTCATTTTGGACTAAGTTTGATAGGTCTGTGCATGGTGTAAACAGACCTGTATCAGTTGGCAAAATCAAAGCTTCAGTGTTCAAACAACTTTGCCTTGTCATTCAAGCTTCATGCAGACCTTATTTCAGTTGATTATAGACCTAAATGGATTGCTTCATGGGCCTGCACACGCCCATGCAAGCATGTGCATTGCATTACCAAATTTGGAGAATTTTTCAAGTGTGAAAATAACACTTCTCATGGCTATAAATAGAGGTCCTCTGCATCAATTCAAAGGACCTTGTGCGCCAGCTTTGCCCCAAATCTTCCAAACCCTCTCAATTCAAAGGAAAACCTGAGAAATTTCATTTGAAATTTGAGTTTGAATCTCACTATTTGGAGATTCAAAAACTCCAGGATCCAAAGCTTTGCATTGTTCTTAAGCCACTTCCACAAGCTCCATATGCAAGATCGAGCACGAATTGAAGCAAGAGAGATCCATTTTTGCACAGCATTGAATGTAATTTTCCAGATTCTTCTTCTCTTCGATTATCTCTTAATACTCATTAATTCTATTTAATCCTTGGTTGTATGAAGTCCTACCAATATAGGCAAGAAGATTGAGTTGCTTTGAGGTCAAATCAAAGCAACTCAGTTGACACACCTCAAAATTCAACTCCACGTATCTCTATATATATTTGGAGTTAGTTAAAATTGAGGTGATATTCGTGATCTATGCCATTTTATCTTCAAGGTCATGTCCTCTTTTTTCATTTATGATGTGGTGATGACTGAACCAGTCCGACCAGGGTCATCGAAGAAGATGACCGACCTTTGGCTCTGGCGATGCGCTGGAAGCGTTCAGAGCCATTAGATGAGTTTGAAATGTTTTAATTAGGAGCTTACATTGTGATTACCAAGCGTGTGGATGTTTGACTCAAGCCCATCATGGAATGCGCGCTCTCCACCACTTGATCTGCCACCTCAATTAATGAGGGAGATCAAGTGGTCCACGTTTTTTTTATTATCTGATTTTTATTTTTATTCCTTTGATTTTCATTAATTCATATTAATTTTAATATTGATCTAAAAAATATGAGAGTTTCACCAAAATAATTAAATAAAATCCTCTTTCATTTTCTGAATTAAAATTATTTTTTGGATCATTATTAATATTTTGTCATGATTTAATTGATTTTGTGATTGTTTTTAATTGTTTAAGAATACTTTTAAGTTTCCAAAAATTCTGAAATTTTTTCTCCAAGGTCCTTTGACCTTGTTTGACCTATGATAATCTCATGGCTATTTCTTTGGTGTTTTGATGAGGTTTTAGGAAATTGACCAACCATATTTAATTTAATGTATTATTTTTAATATTTTTAATTGTTTAAATGCCAAATTAATTGTGTTGGGCCATTTTAATTGACTTTGTGAATTTACCTTGTATTGTTAGGCCTTGGTCAAGGTTGATTTGACTTGGTTATGTTAAGATCATTGGATTTAGGGGATTGATGGAATGTACATTCCATCTCCCAAAATGAATGAATGATCTTAACTTAGTAAAAGTCCTCCTTTGTCCAATTTGAGTTTGATCAATTTCCCCTCCCTCTTCTCTCATTCCCCTTCTTTTATGCATTCATCTCATGGACCTGTAATATCTCTATATCCTAAGGCTAGATGATTGCAAAATCAACATAAGTATGGATGAGATTAGGTATCCCACTTTGCATATTCTTTTTGTGTGTGGTATGTTTCATGAGCATAGTTCATCATACTATGTCTCTAACATGCATTAACACCAAAATTTTATTGCCCGACCTAAAATAGTTGTGACTTCTACATAAGCCCAATTATGATTGCTTAACATAGCGCTAAATTTTGACCCAAAAGGCATATCATTCTAGTTAGTGAGATTGTAAGTCTCCCCTCTCTCATGGTATTGTGTGGAAACTTGTCCTTTCTTCCTTCCTTTGGAAGATGTCTTGGTTCAAGGATCCATGCTTGTGATAAGTGGGTTGAGTGTTCTCCAATACTAACAAGTCGAGTCGCCATTATTCATACTAATCAACTAACAACTAACATTTAATTTAAAGGTATTTACTTTTAATGCACTTTATTTTTGAGCTTTATTCATTTGCCATTATTCATACCTGTAGCGGGGTATTCGTTGCCTTTAGCTTTATTGACTAAATCAAAAGTAAACCATACAAGTCGAGTCGCCACCGCACTTCTATTTATCCAAAGGAAAGGTGAGAAAGCGAACAAAAACTGAGAAGTTTTATCGAATCAAAAACTAATAAAAATGTCAAAGATCTGGGTAAGGGGGGTTGATTATGCAATGGGAAGGTTTTAAGCACCCAAAACATCCTAGGTACTCCTAGGGAGCCCTTTTCACACTTGTTGTAAGGTTGGTATTTTGTGAAAAAATATTTTTGCAAACATGATTGGGGAGATGCGAGAAGAATGTACAAATTATTTACAATTTTGTGTTTGAATGGATAAACCCACTGCCTACGTACCATCTTAAAAAAGATTAGGATCAAAACCTCGTAATGCGGGGTAAAAATCTCAAAACAAGTTGGTGAATTGATTGGTCCAAAAGCCTTAAGGTCTTTTGTTATCCAAGGGAGAAAACTCAACCTAAAACCACAAATCCACCATGTGAGGATAGCTTCAACATGCTAGTGAGGGGTTAACCCTATAATAAGCATGGAAGACTCATTGTCCATCACTAAGGATATAGGTGAGTATTACATCTACCTCAAGGATAACTCAAACCTAATAGCTAAAGGTTGTGAAAAGTTTTTGATAAGAAAGTGGCCATTGAAACCACAAAAGCATTTGGATGAGTTATATTTACCAATGAAAAGTATTTACAAAATATGGTCAAAGTTGGCTTAAAGATTCAATTCAAAATAAGTGTTATAAAAAGAAAGTTTGAAAATCAAAAGCATAATGCTTAGGTTTCTAATGTTTGAAAACAAGTGTTAATGTTTGCACAAAAGTTTTGGCTTGGGTTAGAGTGGAGGAAAGAAGAAGAATGGCTAAGTTCTAAACATACAAGAGATGAGGGATAAGAAACAAGACCACAAATGGAGTTCCTTTCTTGAGATCATATTGATGATCCAAGTAGCTCCCATCCTTTGGAATAAGCAAGCAAATAAGTGTATACTCAAGCAATCAATCAATCAAGCAAAGCTCTTAGGAATCTTCCAATGGTTCTTGTATATTTCACTTTAGAAGCACATGACAATGGTTCTTCAATTTGGCTCAAATAGGAATCCCTAGCACAAAAGCACACACATCAAAAAGTTCCATGAAGCAAATCAAGAATGGACAAGAGTGAATTTAGAGATTTGGCCCTTCTCATCCATCTTCAACATTAAGGCCTTTTTTACTCCATTTTTGCATAGGGAATATCCTAGAATCTAAATCCTTTTGGTCCACTTTTGCATTTGGTCCACAACAATCAAAACAAAACACAAGCACAATAATATATACACAATTATGTGCTCAAGTGAGCAAAAGGCAAATTGCATTAACATAAACATGTGCTCAAATGAGCAAAGGGCAAAAGTAAATGAATAATATGTACAAGAATAGTAAATTGCATAAATGTAAAGTGAAAGAATTAAATGTTAATGGTTAACGGTTAATGGTTAGTATTAGTGTGCCATAAGGCAATTTAGCGCTATGTTAAGCAATCGTAATTGGACTTATGTAGAAGTCACAACTATCTGAGGCCGGTCAATAATAATGTAGGCAACAACACAAGTTAGAGATCTTAATTAGTGAATCAAGCTCCTACAACTTGCCATGCCAAACGAAGATGAGAAATGATCTTGTATTGATTTAGGTTTTTTGCTTGATTAGGAAGCAACCTATCCTTAATGCAAAGCCATTCACTTGATCCATGATCAAGATGAATTACATTTGAATCAAGGAAGGCTAAACCTCCTATATATCAAGGCTAACCACCAATCTTTAACTCATTGATCAAAAAAGAAAAAGAAGAAGAAGAAGAAGAAGATGATGAATAAAGTGCATTAATGGAAATGGAATGAAGTAATCAACAAGCATTGACCAAAGATAGATGAGATCAAGGTGAAACAATAGTAAACAGAAGCAAGATAAATATTTTTGGTATTTTTCAAAAGTAAAATAATACTTGAATTAAAATAATAAAGAAAGGTCATACTTCAAATTCACTTCAAATCAACTTTGAAAAGTCCAAATGAATTATCCTAAGTTCAACAAGGTCAAACAAAGTTTGACAAAAAATTTCAGCATTTTTAGAAGTCAGAAACTATTTTTAATCAATTAAAATGCATAAAAATAACCTAATTGAACTAAAATCTCAAATAAATCTCAAATCAATTAATAAATTGATGAGAATATTTTTCATAGATCTATCATCATTCAAAGAGATTGGAAAAATATTTTTGTATTTTTTGAATATCAAAAACTATTTAAAATGAATTAAAAATAATCAGAAAAGAGAAAATTCATAAAAAATATCAAATGATAAAATAAAAAATATTAAAAATCATTTTTAGAAACTAGAATTTAAAAGAAGAAAAATGCAATTGGTCTCACATTTTTTGGACCAATAATAAAGGAGAAATGATTTTTTTGAAATGAAAAGGAATTAAAGAAATAAAAAGAAAATTGAAATCAGAAATAAAAAATGTGAAAAAACAGGAAGCGTTGGATGAAGCTCATTAAATGAGCTGGCAAATCACACGGATCACACATGCGCGCCTACCAAACACTTCAGTCAACTGAATCACACACAGCCTTTAATAAAGTCATAACATGGGACGGCTTGGATCTAATCTAGAAAAAGGAATGCACGGCTATGATTTAATCTGGAGACTGGACAATGGTGTACACCACCGTCTTTTTTGGCCAACTTCCGGCGCAGGCCAAAAATTGCAGAGATTAAAACTCCACCAAATTACATGATCCTGGTATCAAATGAAAGTTGGGGTGATGTACATCACCCCTGTACCAACCAATTCTACTCTAGGGTTCCTTAGAAAGAGGAATCAGAGCTTGAATTTTGTGGTGTTCAACTGAAACTTGTTGGATTTCAACAATTCAAAGCACAAAATGATTGCCTCTATGGAGAGGACTTCAGACAACCCAGCAACAACAAGAAATATGCTATATACAAAGAGATTCGAAGAAAACAAATTCTGAAGTAAACTTCGGAAATGAAGAACTTGAGAGCACGATCTCTTGATGCTTAAGCTTGCAGTGTGTTCTATGGATCAAGGTGAGCAAGGCTTAGGAACTGTAGATCTAAAAATCAATCAAGGAAATTGAAATTTAGATCTGAAATTTTTGAAAAAAATTGAGAGTTCCTTTGAGTATGGTTGAGGAATGATTCGTGCAGCATGTAAGGCGCCCTTAGGTTGCCAAAATGAGAAGCATGAAGCACTTATTTATAGCAATAGATGGTTGAGTGCATGATCAAAAGCATGTGCATGAATGGAAAGGGCCTTCATGCATGGGCCTGTACAGGCGCATGGAGGGCCCAATTCCACTTAGATTTGCAAGTTGATGCCAAATAGAATCAAAATGGACGTGCAGATTATGTGTGCTGAGCTTACGCAATGCAATTTCAATTGATTTCCAAAAATACACCAATATGTTCATCCCTTCGAAAATGGCATTTCCAAAAATGAAAGATAGCCTTATGGGTAATGGTTGGAAAGCTTTTGGCATGAGGGTTAATTGTTATGTTGACCAAAACTTCATTTTACATTTGGAAATTAGTGAAAAATGATCATGAAGTGTAAGGTGCAAAACATGTATATGTGAAAATTTCAAAAATGGCCAAACTTCAAGCCCTTATGTTTCAATGATGCAAGTTCCAAATGACAAAACCTTCAACATAAAAGGTGTATATATTTTCAAGACAATCAATTTGGACTTAAATTTTGCATCATTTGGATTTTTTATGAAGACGTTATGGGCACTTGAAGTTGGATTTTTTCACATTTCAATGCCTTTGGTCCAAAGTGACCTATAATGTTTTGCATTATCACATGTATTTATTTTATGATTTTGAAAATGTGTTCAAAATAAAAATTTAATTAGACACCTTAAACTTTCCAATTCATTTGATAACACCTCAATATCATGAAAAATGAATGAGTTATGTTCTTGGGAAGTTGACCCAAAATTAGGGTTTCAGTCAAAATGACCTATAATGTCTTGAAATGGATGATGACCTTCCAAGCTTCAAATTAATTTTTGATGAACATGAACGTTGTTCATATGGTTCTTAAGAACATTTTGTATCTTGGGGTCATCTCCATTTGACAAACACGTCAAAAGTTAGGTCTCAGTGTACTTCAAAATAGTCAGATGAATTGACTGATCAACTTCTCAAGTCCAAACCTCATATCTTGATGAACTGATGATTGAGGGCACTCAAATAAGTTCAAATATGCATGAAATTATGAATTAAAGAACTTACCTTTATTGTATTTAATCATGTGTTGAGGTTGCTTCATGGGCAAGGCACAGTTGATGAACAAATGAATTAGGGTTTCCTTGGGAAACAAGCCTCAAGTCCCTTGGTTTGCTTTGATCAAATTGACAAATTGAGATACTTGGGAGGCATGTATGATGAATGAGAGCTTTTGAAACCATTGTCATGCTTGCTTTCATCTTCACCTAGCCAAATCAATGAGCATAGGATCTCCTAGAAGCTTTGGATCTTGTGACTGCTCAAGCTACCAACAAAAGATGTTAGTGACATATTTTTGTGCTTTTGGTTAGTAAACAAAGTAAAAAAATCAATAATATACAATTCAAGCATGCTTGGTGATCTCAAACTAACTCACAAAAGTTCCCACCCTAGGGTTAAGGAGCCAAGATGCTATGATCCTTGAGGCAAAATGCAAATGAAATGGTAGGGTGCCATGAGGGATCTTAGGGTCAAAATTAGGGTCTTACAATACCATTATAAATGTTTATGTTAATGTCATTTTCATTTTGTCCACTTGGACCATATTACGTGATATACTTTGTTTTAGGAATATTGTGTTTGTTTGTGTGGTCTTTGACCATTAATTTACATAATAAGAACAAAAAACTCTAAAAAATATCTTGTGTGGACTATTGGTTTGATCTGAGACAATTGGACTTAAAATTTAGGCAACACTCCATATGCAAAGGACTTGAAAAATGCCAACTTTCATGTAACCAAGTGCTTGTGATTTGAAACTTCATCTGATACATCATTGAAGATCCATTTGATTTCATCTGCAACATGATCATTATGAAGTTATTATTTTGAACCTGTGACTTAGTGCATTATGGAATATATCTGCTACATGGGAAAATTTGAAGAAGATCATGGAGTTGCTAAGCTTGGATGTGGCTATCTTTATTTGATGCCTTGCTCTTCAAGTTGATATTTTTGTGCATTGTTTGTTGATTGACTCTAAAAGTCCAAGGGAATTCGGGTTTCTATATGACATTCTTGTCTATTGGATTGCAGCCCATTGGTCAGATCTTTTCAACTCTCAACTTTTAAATGTATGCTTAGGATTAGTCTATTCATCTCCTCCCCGCTTCTTTAATTTCAAAATCTCTCCTTCCTTTCAAAAATCTTCTAATCTTGTGTTTGTTGATTTTTAAACTTTTGATCACTTTTGCAAATTAGAAACTTTGGCCTTATGTCAATGAATTTTCAAACCTTTTTCTTGAAACAAACTTGTAAATAGACTTAACTATACTTGACTTAAAAATTTCAAAAGCCAAAAAGAACTAACTCATTCAAACCATTTTAGGTCTTTGTGCCTTTCAAACTTAATTTTTTGTTAAAAGCAATGCATCCACTTTGAAATTTATACCACGAACTACGAGGTTTTGATCCCTCATTTTTATGTTCGTACGTAGGCACAAGTCCGAAGATCTTGTCAAACACAAAAGTATAATTAATGAATTCTTTTCTCATCCCCCCATTCTATTTGTTTGCAAACATCATTTGTACAAAAACACATGTGCACACAAAAAAGGGCTCCCTAGGAGTATCTAGGACACTTTGGGTGCTAACACCTTCCCTCTATGTAACTAACCCCCTTACATGTAATATCTGGCATTTTATTAGTTTTGATTTGAAAACTTCTTATTTTTGGGTTTTGTTCGTACTTTTCCCGTTTCCCTTGGAAACAATAAAAGTGTGGTGGTGACTCCTGTTTATTTGGTGTCTAACTTATCCATAGCTTGATGATCATGAATTTACCGCTACAGTACCACGCACTTAAGTGATTTTGGTATATCATAAGATATGGGTCACATACACTTAAGTGGTCTTTTTATCTTACAGCCCACACAAGTGGTTCTATAAATAGAACCCTTGTGCAGAAGCATTTGATCAGATGAAATTTCATTTCTCTCTCTCTCTCTCACTCAAATCTTTCATTCGTAGCAGCTAGCACTGAGGCTGAAGGAATTCGTTCGTGTGGACTGAGTAGAGGCGTTATCACCATTCAACGTTCGTGATCTCTCCTTAGATCTACATCAAAGGTTTCAATCGCCACAAGAGGTAACAAAACTATCATTGATCATGCCCATTCGTAAGGATCACTAAAGAAGAAGAAATTTAAATTCCGCTGCGTTTTGGATCTTTTTTCTCCTTCAATATTCCCCACAAAGTCCAATCATACTTGGCATAACTTGCAGGCCCTGCATCTGCATAACTCTCCTACACCAATCCAAACATGCATTAACACTTTGCATACATAACATCACATCATAAGTATCTTCTAAAATGCACACCCAACTGATTCACCGAATTTCATAATTTCTCAACCATTGTTAAGAATTCTCCCCAGTAGAGTCATTTTTCAATATCTCCCTAGACAGAGTCAGGTATTTCTAGCCATTGCTAGGAATCATCACTGAACTGTCATTTTTTCTCTCAAATTGGATTCCCTAGAAAAGTCAGGTATTCTTAGTCGTTGCTAAAAGAATCATCATTGTACTTCTTCTATCTCCAGGGAGTTGTCACAACATTTTCATCCCCACATGAGTCAGATTTTCTTAACCATTGTTAAGATTCGTCTTTGAACTATTTCCTTCTAATCACAAGGCATTTTGGGCTCATTCCCCAAGCCAAGTCAATTGTTCATAGCCATGGCTAGAAATCGCTTTTGAAATTCTTTCCCCAACACAAGTCAGGTATTCCGATCTTTGTAAGGAATCATCACTAACATGCTCCTTCTCCCCAACAAATGTCAGGTATTCTAGTTGTTGGTAGGAATCATCACTGAGTTTCTCTACTTTCCTCAAAAGAGTCGGGTATTCCAGCCGTTGCTTAGAAATCATCACCGATTTTATGTACTTTCCTCAGCATAGTCAGGTACTCTTAGCCTTTGCTAAAAGAATCATCGATGTACCTTTCTGAGAAATTTATCCCCAGTCAAGTCAGGTATTTTGGCTGTCACTAGGAGTCATCACTGAACGACTTCTATCCCCACAGAGTCGGGTATTCTAGCTGTCACTAAGAATCATCACTATACTTTGTTTATCTCCAGCTAAGTCAGGTATTCCAGCCATTGCTAGGAATCATCACTGAACTTAATTGTTTATTCCCCTTCGAGTCAGGTATTCTAGTCCTTGCTAAGAATTGTCATTGAATTCACTTGGGTCCTTTCCCCAGTAGATGCCAGGTATTCCAGCCATTGTTGGGAATCGTCGCTGAATCTATATTTCCCCGTTAGAGTTAGGTATTCTAGATGTTTCTAGGAATTGCCTTCTTTTTCTCCTCAGTCATTGCTAGGAACAAACGTCTTTTCTCCCATTTTCCGAGATTCTCATCCCCCAACGGAGTTTCTCCCTTCACCTTCTTAGAACTTTAATGTTTAGGAGATACTTATGTTGCCTACATCACAATTCATGCATAATCAATTCATATCACCATTATCCCCAACAGAGCAAATTTTTGGTTACTCCTAATAGTATTTAATCCCCTCCTACCATTAATGCATTGGAAGCCCTTGTTGTCCATACCTTCAGGTCTGAGATGATTAAATAGGGGAAACTGTCATTTCCTCAAATTTTCCCAACCCCACATCACTTTCTTAAGCTTTAAAACCTAAGCATACATCCCATATATATCATCTCATATTCATCCATACTTATTTGTCATAAAACTCCATAAACCCAAGCCATGGGATTCATCTATAAGGCCCCAAGTTTCTCTGGTCGTGTTGAGGTGTGCCCAAGCCACCTTAACCCTAATATCATCCTCAAACATCCCACAAATCTTGGATAATAATTCAAGACATCTCAATTACTCCTCAAGTCCAATTTGGGTGGCGAGTCCCCTTTTAAGAAACCTCAAGATTCATCTGGTCACCCAAGGACCAAACTCTAACTTTTGACCTACCTTTTGGCTTGTACAAGTCATGATTCACCATGGATATTGTCCATATAATTAAGGACCACTCAAATCCAAATTTTGTTCATGCCTCATGACCTTTAACATCTCAATTGGATCCCTACTACTCAAACCCTAATTCATCTGGCCATGGTTCTTAATGAAACTTATGGCTCAAGAAGTCCTAATTTGGGGGCTTCTTGACCATTGACCTTGATCATTTTTGGCCATCCAGTCACCCTATCATTCATTCAAAATAATTTCATGGTCTTTACAATCCAAATCAACCATTTAAACATCCATTCAATCTATGTTGCGAGTAGTTGGTTCATACATGATTTTTAAACTTTCAATGACTTGATCCACCCACCAATTTGACCTAAA